>NW_025359564.1:0-7018 GCF_016433145.1 Gracilinanus agilis | reverse complement strand
ATAACTGTCTACTGAATCTGTTAGATATAACTGAACTAAGCATGTCATGTATTCATGGAGGTCTGGTGAAAGTCTAGGCTATGAAATGGCAGAAATAAAGTAAAACATCCAAGTATTGTATAGGGTGTAGTCCAAGATTTTTTTTTTTTTTTTAAGAATTGAGAATCCAGAAAATATTGGCACGCTCAACCTATAAGATATGGCAGGCCAATATAAACTAAATGTCCCTGTCACCTCAATGGTCCCTTTTGGTCATTCAACAAGATACAAAAGATTTTTCTACTATCTTTTGTATCAACATCTAACCTTCTTATGTAAAAAAAGAAGTAAAGGAGAGATTCTGAGATCCATTAGTCACACAGTCCAATGTAACACAGTCAAGAAAACAGAGAATATATATATATATAAATATAAATATATAAAACTATCCAAAGTCTCCAGCCATGTGCTTCATCAGGTCCTAGATTCCCCATGGGCCCTGATCCATTGTCCATTTCATAAGTTGGAGTCAGGGGTCCAGCGATCTGACTGGTCTGGCCAGACAAATTAAGGCCAGTCAAGGAGAGGGCTTGAGCTCAAGAAGGGACCAGAGCCCAAGAGACCAAGTTCCAGGATTCCCAGCTGCTTCTCAGAGATGGCTTACATAGATTAGCATCAGGATGACTATGAGAGAGCCCCTTTCACATGCCTCCAAAATGGCAGACTCCACCTTCCCACTTGTACGGCTTTTTAATGTTGCCCATGAAGTTACACCTAATCTGTTTTCAGAAAACAGTCTGAATCATGTGTTCTGACATCCCAGACACATAATCACACTGCATTGCTGGGTCAGAGTGTAAGGATGGGGGATGGGACAAAAAGAGCCAGAAGAAGGCCATTGGTGACAGTTACTAACAGTTGGGACCAGAGAGGATTCTGGGAGGTCTCTGGAGGAGGAAGTAGGAGGAGGAGATTTCCAGCTGAGGACTGAGAGAGGGAGGAGGAGAACATCTCAGCTGGAATCCTGTCCTGAGGTCTTCCTGAGGATCTTTCTTTGGACATTGAAACCCTGATTCCTTGGTCAAAGGCATCCCATCGCATCTCACCCAGCAAGACTTCAACAAAAGAGTCAGTGAAGTTTTGGGACTCCATTTTGGGTGTGATCTCTTAGGCTCCTTCTCCATTTACCCAACCTTGCTGAGAGACCCTTTCCGGTTTGTCTTGCAATTATAGAAAGGTTAGAAATAGGAAATAGAAATAGAAACTGAAGGAGAAGAGGCGAGGGGAGACGCTTAGGGGTGGGAACCCCAAAGGTTCCCACTCAAGTGACGGACCCCATAGAAATAGAGAAGAGGGCACCCCAAATACCTCTGCCCTTCACCCCTTTCCCCAATCCCTGAATTGTGATTAATAAAAGCTATTCATTAGTCAGATAGCATTCCAGAGTGCCTGAGAGACAACAAGGGGGAGGGGAATCACAGCTTGGACTGGCTGCCTCCATCTTGGAGCCAGACCACCAGCTGTGAAGTTGACTGACCTTGCGTGAACCCCGCCCTCATTCAGAATCGGATTGGGGTACCCAATACCTCCTCTTATAGAGAAGCTTTGTCCCCAACTTCTGTGGGGCAGCATGACCATGTAGGTCACCCAGTTTTGGGGTGACACCCCCTCGAAGTCTCAGCAGTACAAATTTGGTGGGAGGGGAGAGCTAGAAGAGAGTCTCACCTCATAGACTCTCTCTCCCCTTCTATCATAACATTTGGATGCTGGCTCTCTTTATTCTTATAAGAGGTCATGAAAGAGGACCTTTCATCCTACATTAATGCACATACACCAACTATTAGTTGTATTTCTATGTTAATTTCACACAGTTGTTTTGGATTTTCATAGTGAAGGCACTGGTAGGGCACAACACTATAAATGAGGAATTATGAAAAATAAGAGTCAAGTACTTCCAAAAGAAATGCATAACCAAGAAATTTGGGCTGGTTACTGTGCTGAGGTTGAGGCTTAACCAACAGACAATCTATGCTCTACTGGCATTCTCATGATGTTCAGACAAAGAGAGGAAAACCTTAGATCCTGTTTGATGAATTTAAGGGATGATGAAAATGAGGGTAGAACCAGTCTTGGATAGATAGAAGTCTACATCATTGACCAGCATATCCACATTACTGAGATCACAAATCCATTAGGCCATTATAATTTTTGAATGGAATAAATTTTCTTAATAAACAGATAATAACAATAAAAAACAGACACTGATAATATAATAATAATAGATACTGATAATAGAAAACCACAACTTTTTTGCCATTAAAGGAGTTCCAAAAATCCAGGGACCACAGGTTCAAATAAATGCTTAGGAAAATGATGATAACGTTTAAAATGGCTTACCTGACCATAATTCCAGCTCCTTGTTTTTATGTCATCAACGTTTCCATGGAAAATAGTCCCAAGGTCATTCAGGACATACTCTTCTCTTTCCTTCTCATTATCCAGATACACAGCATCCTCTGCAGAAGGGTTTTAAACATAATAACCATTACTAAGCCACTTTCAAATATCCTAAAGTAATGTCTCATTTTTAATTGAAACATGAAAAATATGATGGAAAAATTGTCTCTACTTCACAGAATCTTCTCTCATTTCCTCCTATGGAATTTGAATCAACAGTGAATACAATAAGAACCAAAAATTGGAATGTAAATGAGGCATCCTGGGAAATGCTGACAAGTTCAGACTCTTCTTCATGTGCTCAATATGGCACAATTAAATCACCATGTCTCATAAAGCATTTTAGGATTATTGTGCACCAGCGATTTTAAACTCAGAATTCTGTGATGCAGGTCCAAATCAGCACCAAAGATAAAAAAACAATTTCTACCCTATTAATGTTAATGAAAACAGCTGAATGGCAGATGATTGTTAAAATAAATCTGTGTCCTAAGAAATCACACATCCATCAAAGCATCAATATTCAGAATGAATCTATGATCTCATCAGCTTGGATGTTCCTTCCAGCCATGTAGCTTGCAACCCATCTGGTTCTGTCCATCCTGTGAGGATGAATCTTGTCCTTGTCTTTCCATGAGTTCACCACAGAAATATATCCAAAATGTCATTTTCCCTTGACATCTTAAGGATATCGGCAGAATAAGGAGTCCACCTATTTATCATTCCTCATCCTTGCCATGTGGCCAATCTCAGTGACTTAGATAGCAATTGAATCTGAAATTGAATGTAGATTGTAAGATCCTTGAGAGCAGGAACTATCTTTCTCCCCTTTTATATCCCCAGCCCATAGCACAGTGCTTAACTAATATTGATTGATTGATTGATTGGTTAAGAAAGAATTTGGTTCTTTTTCAATTTTTCCATGTGAATGTGTATTGCCAGACTCCCTACGTCACCTGCCTTCCTCTTCACTCCACTCTATCCTTGGAATAGTTAGAGCTTTCTTAGCAGGGGCTGTAGCTTTGGGAATGTATATCTGCACATAATTTTGCTATAAGATTTTTTAGACTTTTATTCACTCGTTCAATCTGCCCATTAGATTGCGGCCTAAATATTGAGTGTAGATGTCTCTTAATTCCTAATGTTTCATAAACTGTAGCTAGAATCTTATTTGCGAAATGGGACCCAGAATCTGATGCAATATGTAATGATATAGAGAATCTAGGTATTAATTCTCTTAGTAAGATTTTCACAACAAAAGCTGAGGTGTTAGGCTTTGCTGGAAAAGCTTCTGGCCATTTAGTTAATCTATCCACTATTACTAAAGCATATCTATAACCATTACTCCTTGGCATTGTGATGTAATCAATTTGTAAGCATTCAAATGGTGTGTAAGCTAAAGGTTTTCCTCCCAGACTATGAACTTTTGTGATTGTCTGGTTGTAATGCATACAAATTTTGCACCTCTGTGAAATTCTCATAGCAACTTCATATATGCCCCTTGCATTCCAATACCTATTTATAGAATCTACCATGCCCAGAGTTCCATAATGCCCTTTCTGGTGTAGTGCATTGCAAAATGTGTAATATAAGGATTTAGATAACATCGGTTTTCCATTTGCTCCTAAGGAAACTCTGTTAACAAGGTATGCACCGTGATGTTTCTTCCAATCCTTCACTTCCTTTGGGGAGTATGCATTTTTTAGATCTTCTTCCTCCACCAAAGATAAGTTCAGAATTGTCAGAGGTCCATATCTTGCTGCATATCTGGCAGTCACCTTGGCTCCTTTGTTCCCTAATTCGATTGGTCCTTGGGTTTTTGTATGAGCTTTGCAATGGATGACTGACACTTGGGCTGGTAATTGGATTGCATCCAACAACTGATTAATTAAATTGCCATACACTATTTGTTTGCCATTTGATGTAATGAAACCTCGATTTTTCCAAATTATGGCAGAATGATGGACGCTCGAAAAAGCATAACGAGAATCGGTAAAAATGTTAGCTTTTAGATTTTCTGCAATTTTTAGAGCTTAGATTAGGCCCATTAATTCTGCTCCTTGAGCACTCATGGTAGATGGTAATGATGAGTACCAAAGGGTTTCAGAGGCTGTCACTACGGCTGCTCTGGTATATCTCTGATTGCCTACTACATATGATGATCCATCTGTGAATAGGGTAATATCAGGGTCTTTCATTGGCTTATCGTCTAAATCAGATCTTGTTTTATGCATGATATTAAGTGCATCTTCACAGATGTGTAGACTTTCTCCTTCCAGAGGTAAATCTGGAATCAGAGTAGCAGGATTTGTGTATCTGCACCAGTGAAAAGTTATATTTTCACTAGCCAACAGAATCGCTTGGTATCTTGATAATCTCTGAGAAGTGAATGCCTGTAAGTTGGTGTTTTTTAAAGTAGATTCCACTTGGTGTTGGGAAAATACTTTCAGTTCATTCCCTAATACCAAGGATGAAGATTTTCTAATCATGATGGCTACAGCAGCTATGGCTTTTAAACAACTAGGCATACCACAAATCACTGAATCTAACTTAGAGCTGTAGTAAGCAACTGGTCTAAGTCTATTTCCAAATGTTTGTGTGAGAACACTAGAGGCTATCCCTTTGTCTTCATGCACATATAGTAGGAATGGTTTGTCATGATCAGGGATACCTAGGGCTGGAGCTGATAGAGTAAGTGATTTCAATTTCTCTAAAGCATGGATATGTTCTTTATTCAGCTTTAAGGGTTCTGGAACTTCCTTCTTGGTTAGCTCTATCAGAGGTCTTGCGATGTAAGCATAACCTGGAATCCAGTTTCTACAGAAGCTCGTTATTCCTATGATTGCCCTGAGTTGCTTTTTGGTCTTAGGCAAACTCAAATTTTGTATATCTTGTGTTCTCTTTTTGGAAATTCTTCTGGAGCCTTTCTCTAGGAAGAATCCTAAATAATTTACTTTTTCCTTCACGAATTGAAGTTTCAATTTGGAAATTTTATGGCCCCTTTTGCCTAGCTCTTTGATCAAGTGTACGCTATCAGTGTAACAGACTTCAGCAGATGGTGACATTAGCAGGATGTCATCAACATAATGTACCATTTTGCTGTCAAGGAATGTTATCGACTCAAGGTCTCTCTGCAGAATTTGGCAAAAGAGTGAAGCTGAATCTGAAAATCCCTGGGGCAAATGCGTCCAAAAGACAGATTTACCCTCCCAGGAGAAAGCGAACAGCTTCTGGCTGTCTCTGAGCAGGGGAACAGAGAAGTACACAGAGCTCAAGTCCAGAACAGTAAACCAAGCAGCTTCAGGTGGAATTGCTGCAATGATTTGCGATGGACTTGGTACCACGGAATAGGTCTTTTGCACACGGTCATTTATTGCTCTTAGATCTTGAACTAAACGCCATTGAGTCTTTCCATCAGGAGATAATTTTGCTTTCTTTATTGGCATGATTGGTGTATTGTATTGCGAAAATCCATATTTTAATATGCCCTGCTCCAATAAACTCTCTATGATGGGTTTCACTCCTTCTATCGCTTCTTGACTAAGTCTGAACTGAGGAATTCTTGGAGGTAAGCCTTCTTTCACCTCTATCTTTACTGGTTCCACTGACAATATCCTGCCCACCTCATTTGAATTTTTAGCCCACACATAATCTGGAATATCATCTGGAATCTCATAGATGTTATCAGTTGTTTGGTATGATGGTTCCTCACTACATGTGTCTAAAAATAAAATGGGATGGTGTTTCAGAGATCTCTTAGGTATGTGTAAATAAATTTGCCCATCCAGTTGACATTGGATGGTTGCAGCCAATTTGCATAGAAGATCTCTTCTCACAAGGTTTGAAGGACATGATGGCATCAATAGTAAGGTGTGTTCAAGAGTCAGAGGTCCAAATTTTAACATTTTAACTTTTAGCTTTGGGACTTATTGTGCTACCCCAGAAGCTCCTCTTACTCTTAAACTGCCTTGAAATTGACATCCTTCAGGTGGTTCTTGTAGTACGGAACAAGTTGCCCCCGTGTCCAGTAATCCCTCATAGTGTACTCCCCTGATTTCTAAAGTAACTAAGGGTTCTCCACTGTCATTGGACTTCACTGGCACTAAGGGTAATAAAGAATCCTCAGTATTTTGTGTACACTTGTCATTGATTCTTTGTTGCGTATGGTCTTTTGTCTCTAAACCCAAACTTCCTATAGCACCATTAGGCAAGTTCAGTTTAGAATCCGGATTACAGAAAGCAGGCTTAAAGAGCATACTCTCATAGAGAGCTTGTAAGTCATTGTCACTATTGCAAATTCCATGTTGGCTTTCATTAAGGGCTTCAGAAATGGAAGTTTCATTTCTTCTATCTTCCACTCTGCTCTTTAAAGAATTGTCAAGCCTCAAATCAGCAATCTCTCCTTCAGTAGTCTCCAGGATTGTATGATAGTTAGATTGTGTTCCCTTCAACACTTCAGGTTCAATTACTGATTCAAAAGCTGACTGTTGTTCCCTATTTTGCCTTACTGTTTTTGTGACTGACATTAGATGATTTTTATTTTTATCAATCACAGTAACAGTCTCGATGTTATGTTCAGCCA
>NW_025359563.1:0-6706 GCF_016433145.1 Gracilinanus agilis | reverse complement strand
TCTCTCTCTCTCTCTCTCTCTCTCTCTCTCTCTCTCTCTCTCGTCTATATTGATGCTTAGATGTTTCAAAATCATTCAGGCATCTTGCCAGGCTTATGATCTGTTTTCCAAAATCTTCAAACATTTCCTCCATTCCATTCCATAAACTTTGAGGAAATATGGATTGATTCTATCTAAATCACTTTTCTGGAATCTAATAATAATAGGACCAAAAAGGATGAATTCCCTTTCATCAAAAGACATATTCTATCCTGGAATATATGTACTTAAATCACTATTTATAGGGAAAATTGAAGTTGGGACAAGCACTAATAAATGGATAAAGCTGGCTTAGGCAGGTAATGGTGAAGAGGAGTGAAAATTTCCTTTTTTAACATGGAACATTTTAGATGCATATGAAGGAGGAGTGTTTTAGAAAGTTTCATAGAGGAGATGGAATATGTAGTAAGCCTTCAAGAATTCTAAAAGGAGAATATGAGGAGAGAGTGCTCTAGACAAATGACAAATCCAAGGAGTTGGAGAAATGGAATTTAGGGAATGGTTTGAATTGTTTGGAGCATATCGGTAATAAAGATGCATAATATGAAATGTGTCCCAAAAAGGTAGATAAGAACTAGATGGAAGAGGAGCTTAGATGTACAGTAAAAAGTTTTAAATTTCCCTTAGAGGAAAGATGAGCTGATGAAGGGATGGTATTGTCAATTTTAGGAAGATTATTTTAGCAGCTGTGAGAAATACAAAGTAAGGTAATTTGAATGAATGTTTGGCATTGAATGGTATTAAAGCATATGATATACATAAATAATCCCATCTCAGAAAATGAAATTGAATAAGCCATTAAGGAACTTCCCAAGAAAAAATCTCCAGGGCCAGATGGATTCACAAGTGAATTCTATCAAACATTTAAAGAACAACTAATCCCAATACTATACAAATTATTTGACAAAATAAGCAAAGGAGGAGTTTTATCAAATTCCTTTTACAACACAAATATGGTACTGACTACAAAGTCAGGCAGACCCCAAAACACAGAAAGAAAACTACAGACCAATCTCCTACAGAATATAGATGCAAAAAATCTTAAATAGAAAACTAGCAGAAAGACTCTAGCAAGTTATCATGAGGGTTATTCACAATGATGAGGTGGGATTTATACCAGGAAGGGAAGGATGGCTTAATATTAGGAAAACTATCCACATAATTGAACATAACAACCAAACCAAGAGAAATTACATGATTATCTCAATAGATGCAGAAAAAAAGCATTTGACAAAATACAACACCCATTCCTATTGAAAACACTAGAAAGTATAGGAATAGAAGGGCCAGCCCTCAAAATAATAAACAGTATATATTTAAAACCATCAGCAAGTATCATCTGTAATGGCAACAAGTTAGAAACCTTCCCAATAAGATCCCAATAAGTGAAGCAAAGATGCCCATTATCACCTCTATTTATTTAATATTGTTCTAGAAACACTAGCAGTAGCAATTAGATAAGAAAAAGAAATTGAAGGGATTAAAGTAGATAATGAGGAAACTAAACTCATTGCAGATGATATGATGGTATGCTTAATCCCAGAAAATCAACTAAAAGCCCAGTGGAAATGATTAACAACTCTAGCAAAGTTGTAGGGTATAATATAAACCCACATGAATCATCAGCATTCTATATATTTCTAACAAAACTCAGCAGCAGGAATTAGAAAAAGAAATTCCATTTAAAAGCACTCTAGAAAATATAAAATATTTAGGAATCTATCTGCCAAGACAAACACAGGAATTATACAAACACAACTACAAAACACTTTTCATGCAATTAAAAGTAGCTCTAAATAATTGGAAAAATATTAATTGCTCCTGGGTAGGATAAGCTAATATAATAAAAATGACAATCCTACCCAAATTAATCTACTTATTCAGTGCCATACTAATCAAACTATCAAAAAATTTTGTATAGAATTAGAAAAATAATATAAGAAAATTCGTCTAGATGGGAAAAATATCAAGGATGTCAAGGGAAATAATGAAAAAAAATCTGAAGGATGGGGTCCTAATAGTACCAGATCTTAAAATGTACTATAAAGCAATGGACATCAAAACAATATGGTCCTGGCTAAGAGACAGAAGGGTGGATAAATGGAACAAACTAGGGGTAAATGACCTCTGCAAGCTAGTGTTCAATAAACCCCCAAAACCCCAGCTTATGGGACAAGAACTCACTATTTGACAAAAATTTTTAGGAAAATTGGAAAACAGTATGGGAAAAATTAGGTTTAGATCAACATCTTAAACCCTATACCAAGATAAATTCAAAATGGTTAAATGACTTAAATATAAAGAGTGAAATCATAATTAAATTAGGTGGACATAGAATAGTATACATGTTAGGTCTGTGGAAAAGGAAGGAATTTAAGACCAAGCAAGAGACAGAGAACCTTGAGAAATGTAAAATGAATGGCTTTGACTATATCAAATTAAAAAGGGTTTGTACAAATAAAACCAGAACAACCAAAATTAGAAGGAAAGCAATAAACTGAGAGAATATTTTCATAACAAAACTCTCTGACAAAGGTTTAATCTCCCAAATATATAATCAACTAAGTCAAATTTAAAATAAATGAAGCCATTTCCCAATTGACAAATAATCAAGGGACCTGAAGAAGCAGTTTTCACATGATGAAATCAAAATGATCAATTAGCACATGAAAAAGTGTTCTAAATCTTTCCTGATTAGAGAAATGCAAATTCAAACAACTCTAAGGTACCACTTTCCACCTAGCAGACTGGCTAATATGGCAGCAAAGGAAAGTGATAAATGTTGGAAGGGATGTGGCAAAACTGGGACACATTAATTGCTGATGGAGTTGTGAATTGGCCCAACCAGTTCTAAATTGCTCTAGAGGGAAATTTAGAACTATGTGCAAAGGGCTTTAAAGGAGTTAATAAGGAAAAGCACATGTACAATAATATTTATAGCTGTGTTCTTTTTGGTAGCAAAAAATTAGAAAATGAGGGGATGTCCATCGATTGGGGAATGTCTGAACAAATTGTGGTATCTGATAGTGATGGAATACTATTGTGCTCAAAGGAATAATGAACTGGAGGAAATCCGCGTGAACTGGAATGACCTCCAGGAAGTGATACAGATTAAAGGAGCAGAACCAGGAGAACCTTATACACAGAGATGGATACACTGTGGTACAATAAAATGTAATGGACTTCTCTACTAGCATCAATGCAATGACTTAGGACAGTTCAGAGGAACTTGTGAGAAAGAATGCTATCTACCTCCAGAGAAAGAACCGTGGGAATATAAATGCAGAAAAAAAACATATGATCAATCATATAACCATGGAAAAATATTCTAAATAATAAAAAGAAATAATATGCTAAAGCTGACTTGATAAATTTTCAGTATGAATATTCACATCTCCAAAAAACAGTTTGAATTTATTGTTTTATTGGTTGTTCTGACTTAAGTGTTGCTGAAAATACTAATAACGTAGATTAAACTTAAAAGTGTGTGTCATGCACATTTATTTTTCCAGAGAAACAGTTGTTAGACAATTACTTTCACATAACTGCAGAAAGTGCTTAATCAATGTGTTTTTTCCAATTTCTTTATTTTTTCTTAATGTTATTCATTTATATGTGTTTCAGCTACTCCTTGCCCTTCCTGTATCGCAGAAGTCATCATCCAGGAGACATATACTTATATATAAATTATGTCTTTTGTGTTTCCATTTTTCAGTTCATTCTCTCAAGGTAACAATCACAAGTTATTTTTCAAGTACTATATCAGTAGATATGTATAATGTTCTACTCATCTAGCTGTTCATTATCCCATGTAGTTATTTCCTAGCACTTTTTAAAATTAGCCTGCTTGTCATTTCTTATGAAACAGTAGTATTCCATCACAATCATATACCATAATTATTTTTAGCTATTCCATAACTGACATGCATTCCTTTAATTCCCAGTTCTTTGCCATCACAAAGAAAAGTGTTATAAATATTTTGAAATATATATATATGCTTTTCCTTTTCCCCTAATCTCCTTGTGATACAGACCCAGTAATTGTATTGCTGGATCTAAAGGCATACACAGTTTTATAATTCTCTGGATATAATCTGGAATTGCTCTTCGAAATGGTTGAATTAGTTCACAACTCCACCAACAGTGTATTAGTGTCCCGATTTTTCCACATCCCCTCCAACATTAATAAATACAATAAATTCTTGTTTATTGAAGGCTAGATAGACTGGAAAGAAGAGAGACAGAAAGCCAATTTGGAGGTGATCTGAACCTAAACTAGGTTATGGTAAGAGAGTTTTTCTTTATTTCTCCCTTTTTCTATTTAAGAGGAAATGGAGCAATAAGATTTCCGAGTAAGAGCCCCCTTGCTGTGCAAACTGTCAGTTGGTGACATTTGGAAGGGTGTGGCTGAGAGTTAGTTACAGCTGGCAATTGGAAAGGGGCTTTTTGGTCTCTGGATCCCCTGGGGAAAGGAGTGTGTGGCTCACTTTCTCTGGGACTGTCAGATATAACTGACAGTTCAAGTTAGAGAAATGGATTTAAGGACTTAATAGCCTTACTGATTATTGATTACCTTGGGTAGATAGGTAGATAGATAGTGGGTAAATAATTAGAGTAGAAAAGTTAGTCTGGAGCCTGGCTCTGGCAGAAGACACTGCCCTCAAAGGCAGATAGATTTAGGGTTTTCTAGAAAAATTTTACTTAGGATTAGGATCTTATAGCTATAGGCTATTATAAGATTACTCTCACTTTCCTCCTTTCTATTTCCTATCTGTACTTTCCTAATAATAAACTAAATGTTTGATGCTTAAGAAGCTGCTCTCCTGACTTTTGTTCAAACTCTTACCCCCAAAATTTAACCTTTCACAGCTGGTAGTTAAGTGGGTGGAAAAAATGGTGATTACTGCAAGAGATAACTTAGAAGGAGAATAGGCAGATCTTGTAAGATAACTGATATGTATTTTGAAAACATTTATTAAGTATCAGCACTCTGCCAGGTACCATTCTGGGTGCTGGAAATACAAAGACAAAAGTGAAACATACTCTTTCTCCATTGAGGAACTTATGCTCTCTTTTGGGATGCATCACATTTATATATTTTTTAAAAATAAAAAAATCAGTGCAATCTTTTTTATTGTGTGGTTACCACTTAGGGGGATCAGGAAAATGTCCTGTAGTTTATGATGTCTGAACTGAACTTTAAAGAAAAATAAATATCCTAAAGGTCAGAATTAAGGACAGTGTCTTACAGGGCATGAGAGAAGAGTAGTAAAGGAATATTTTGCATATCTATATGAGAAGGTTTCATGTGTGGGCTTACTGATTGGCCCCATTTTTGTTGCTTGGGGAACAGCTTAGATAAATTTGGAGTCACTAATCTCCAGGTTGGCCGACAACATGATGAAATATTCAGGGATAGCAACTGCCCAAGACCACACAACAGTGATTTACATCAGAGTTAGGAGTTCTGATGAAATTACAGAAGATCATGCTTGAGCCAAATCTTAAAAAGAGGGCTCTTTTTATGAGGCTGAGGAGAGGAAATAATAATGTTCCAGGGATGGCCAATGCTAAGGATATGGAAAATAAAATGAGGAAGACAAAGAAAGGTTATTTTAGTTGCACTTCAGAATGAGCCTGGAAAGATACACTGGGATAAGGTTGTGAGGGCTTTAAAAAGCCTTTTAAAAGTTAAATATTTATTTTATCTTAGAGGCAAAAGGAAAACATAAGAGTTGGTTGTGTAGGGAAACCACATAGTCAGAGGTATATTCATAAAAAATATAGCAGCATGGGAGTCTGCTATGTTGAGAATCTTGAGTCAGTGAGAATGATTAGGTAATTATTGAAATAATATTAGTCAAGGGATGCTGAGGACTTGAACTTAGGTGGTAACTACATGAGCAGGAGAGGAGTTATAAGCTATACATGTTTGTGCAGTTAGAAATGACTAGGCATTATAACTAAAAATTTATGTAAAATGAAGACTACTGAAAAGTTAAAGATAATGATGACATTACAAATCTGGGGGCATAAAATGATGACGGTACCTTTGAAAGAAAGAAAGGAATTTGAAAAAATAAAAGGTTCAAGGGCTGGGCAGTATAATGAATTATATTTTGGATATGTTAATTTAAGATGTTTCTGGCACATTGAATTTTAAAAAAAATAATTGATGAGATAGGACTGAAAATCAGGGTAGAAACTATGGCTGGATCATAGATGAGTTTATGCAGAAAGATGTTTGAAGAGGTAGAAAATAAAAGAGAACTTTAAAATATGACACAAAACCTAAAAATGAGTGTGTGGTCAATAGTGTCAAATAGGACAGTTCAAGAAAATAGCATTAGATTTAATAATGAAGAGATCATTAGTAACTTTAGATAGAGGAGATGAGTTGAGTGATGAGGTCTGAAGACAGATTAAAAAGGTCAAAAGAGTGAGCAAAGAAATAGGAAGTAGAAATAATAAATGTAGACAATCTTTTCTCCCCAAAGAATTTGGCTGAGAATTGGAGTAAAGAGAAGACAAATAGCTTGATGGGCTGGTAAGTTCCTGTGAAGATTTTTTTGAAGGATGATGAAGAATTGGCCTCGTTTGAAGGCAGTAAAAAAAATGAACCAATAGATAGGTAGAGGTTGAAAATGTGTGTGTGTGTGTGTGTGTG
>NW_025359562.1:0-4838 GCF_016433145.1 Gracilinanus agilis | reverse complement strand
GATAGTGACTATTTGGCAGTGGAAAAAGTAATAGCCTATAATTCATGATTTCTACCCATCACTCTGCCACTAACTCATTGTGGCCTGGGGCAAAGAGACAATACCCCTTAAAATCTCTCCTTTCTCTACAGAAAATGATCAGGTTTTCATTTAAAGATTGCTTCTAACTCTTGAACCCAAAAGCAATTCCAACATTCTGACAAGTCCTCATCGTTTTATAATATTTACAAAGACCATTAATTTTTATGTTTCTTCATCTATGAAGTGGTGGGGTCCTAGTGATGGCTCATATCCAGGCTGAATGACTTCTAATCAATCAATCAGTCGGTCAATCAACAAGCATTTATTAAATGCCTTCCAGGTGCCAGGCACTGTGCTAAACACAGGGGAAACAAAGATAAATATAAAATCATCTTTGCCCTCAATTTGTGATGATGGGCAAGTTGCCTGACCTCATTGAGCTTTAGTAAAATGAGGATAATAATGGTAAAGCCATAATAAGTTTGGAGACATTTCTAGATGTCAGACAAAATTAATAATTCTTTAAAAGTTCCAATGGTCACCTCAGAAAATTGTTGTGAAGATCGAATGAGATTATGTATATAAAGTACTTTTCAAACTTTAAAGACCTGTAAAAAAAATCCTAGTAAAGTAAAATTCCTCAGTCAGAGATACTAAATGTGATGTTAAGGTATTTTATATTTGATCTGTTTTAAGAATGAATGGAAGGGGAGAGGTAGTTAAATGGCTCAGTGGATAAAGAACAGGCCTAGAAATGAGAGTCCTGGATTAAAAAATGACCCAAAACACTTCCTAGCTATGTGACCCTGGGCAAGTCATTTAATCCTTGTTATCTAGCCCTTACCACTCTTTTGCCTTGGAACCAATATGTAGTTTTGATTCTAAGATGGAAGGTAAAGGTTTAAAAATAAGGATTGAATGCAAGGCTAGTCAAACGTGGAGATACCTAGGAAATCCAAGAGCAGGGACCTTAACTATGCTAGAATCCTAGCAAGCAGTAGCTCTGATTTATTGTTGAGAAATGATTTTCCCCAAGCATGGCCCTGAACCCAGAGTTCTCAGGAAGAATGTTATTCTTTTTGACCAAATCCACCCACTAACTAAGACCACAAATTGAGTCTGGCTGTGCTCTGCATTAAGAAGTTTCTTTAAAGGCAGAGAATAGTATGGAGACTTGACTGGGTGTCAGACCAAAAGAGGAACTCCTGAAAATGCAAAAACTAATTTGTGTGTGTATAGGGAAGGGAAGAGGGAGGAATAACATCTTATTACACAGGTCCTTCATGATGCCATAAAAGTACCCAGCAAAGTGCCATATCTAGGGCATCTTGCCAACCTTTGAAGTGAGAAGTTAGTTTCTTCTTTGTCCCATTTTTCCCTCCCAGCACAAATGTTATAAGATGATAACTTTCACTCAGAATAATCTCTTGGTAATGATTAGGTACTGACACTTTTGCCAAAAAAAAGAAAGTCTTATTTTTCCTGTCATTATTATGTCACAGAGTAGAACAAGAGAAAGGGAGAAGGGATGGGCTTTGAATATCTGGACTGTCATGGGAATCATATTGTTATCAGGACTGGAAAGCACCTTCTACCCATATAGATTGGCACCTTTCTCCAACTTATGGTCTTAGAGAGTTGTCTCTGGCATTGAGAGGTTAAGAGTCTTTTTTATTTTATTTTATTTTTTTAATTATGAATTTTTTATTCAATTAATTAATTTAGAGCATTTTCCCATGGTTACGGGATTCATGTTCTATCCCTCCCCTCCTCCCACCCCGTCCCATAGCCAGCTGGTAATTCCACTGGGTTTTACACATGTCATTGATCAAGACCTATTTCCATATTGTTGATATTTGTACTAGGGTGATCGCTTAGAGTCTACATCCCTAATCATATCCCCATCAAACCATGTGATCAAGCAATTGCTTTTCTTCTGTGTTTATGCTCCCACAGTTCTTTCTCTGAATGTGGGTAATGTTCTTTTCCATAAATCCCTCAGAATTGTCCTGGGTCATTGCATTGCTGCCAGTACAGAAGTCCATTACATTCAATTTTACCACAGTGTATCAGTCTCTTTGTACAATGTTCTTCTGGCTCTGTTCCTTTCGCTCTGCATCAATTCCTGGAGGTCTTTCCAGTTCACATGGAATTCCTCCAGTTCATTATTCTTTTGAGCACAATAGTATTCCATCACCAGCATATACCACAATTTGTTCAGCCATTCCCCAATTGACAGGCATACACTGATTTTCCAGTTTTTTGCCACTACAAAGAGTACAGCTATAAATATTTTTGTCTTTTTCCCCATGATCTCTTTGGGGTATAAACCCAGAAGTGGTATGGCTGGATCAAAGGGCAGACAGTCTTTTAGCGCCCTTTGAGCATAGTTCCAAATTGCCTTCCAGAATGGTTGGATCAATTCACAACTCCACCAGCAATGCATTAATGTATCAATTTTACCACATCCCCTCCAATATTTATTACTTTCCTTTGAGTTAAGAGTATTTTGATGGGTCCCACAGCTAAATTCATGTCTGAGGCAGTATTTGAACCTAAGTCTTCCAGACTTTGAAGTCAGCTGCCTCTCCAGTAAATAGAGGCACCTCCCCTCAAACCAATGCTCCAAAGAGAGATGTCGAATTAGGCTCAGTTTGACCACTTAGTGAAATTCTCAGGGATGTCAGAACTTTGTACCCAGCAACTCCCTGAAAGTGCCATATGCCCTTATCCATTTCCTGATTTGAGGTTTCTTCTCAGCCTCTATCTCTTAGTCCCCAAAGAGAAATCTCACCAATGTAATTTTATGCCCCCCATTCCAAATGGTTGAAGGGTCTTATTATATTTTCAACATAAAACCTCAGCCTTCAAAATGAATCATTTCAGGATGAGAATATAAAAAGATATGAAAGCCACAGGCAACTGGAATATTTACAGTAGCAGTGCCCCTAAACCACCCTCTCTCTCTTTTAATAAATGAGATGTGCCGCAAGGTTCCAGGTTAAACAAAAATGTCCTCCCCAATTCTCCTTGAATTTCACTCCCCATGCCATTATACACACCTTCTCCTCCTTTTATCTGAGAAAACTTGTTTACTCTAACAGTTTTGACATGGAAGATAGAAGTTCATCAGCTCTTTTTTGTAGCCCCTGAACGATGGTGTCCTTTTGATTCCATTGGTTAGACCAAGAATGAACTGAGAAAATATCAGTAGAACATTGCATTTCTGACGTTGTTCAACTGAATTCTCACTCTAGAGTTGACATCTTGAGCTTTGTAAGACTCACCCCTGTGGCTTTCCAAGAACTTTGGTCAGGGTTTGAATTAATAATAGCTAGCAGTGGCTCAGTGAATAGAATGCTGGGCCTGGGGCCAGGAAGACTTATCTTCATGAGTTCAAATCTGGCCCCAGACACTTACTAGTTGTGCGATCTTGAACAAGTCACTTAACCCTGTTTGCCTCTGTCTCCTCATCTGTAAAATGAGCTGGAGAAGGAAGTGACAAATCACTCTAGTATCTCTGCCAAGAAAACCCCATGGACATCATTAGCCTACTATATATCCATGGGGTCAAAAAAGACTCAAACTTTAATATTTGCAAAGCATTTTACATATATTATCTCATACACAATAACCCTTCCATTTGAGTGGAGACTAGAGCTCTAAGAAATTATTTCCCCTCAAAATCAGTATAGGTAGGAGCTTGATTTAAGCACTTTACACACATTGTTTCATCTAATCCTCCTAACAACTCTTGGGAGGTAGGTGCCATCATTACCCTCATTTTACAAAAGAGGTAACTGAGACTCAGAGACATTAGGTGACTAGTCCAGGGTCATGCAGCTAGTAAATGTCTAAGATTGGAGTAGAAGTTGGGTCTTCTTGAATTCATTTCTGATACTCTGTCAACGTGGGAATGCACACCCATTGGGCAAAATTTATATGTATTCACACTTGTTTGCTGGAGTTGGAAAAATAGCAGTACAGATTTGTGTTCATCTGGTGCCCAGCTTTAGGATCTGTCCAATCAGTTGGAGGATTGAATATTGGCCAAACAGGTATTATTTGGTCCTATATAATCCAGGATTATCATGATCCTACATTATTAGCATCATTGTGTTCACTTAATCTCATTTGCTTTTAACTGTTGGAAATCTCCATCCCTTAGGGCTCAATTAGTGGGAGTGATAGGTGGGTTTCAGATAGGAGACAGAAATTGCCTGGAGTAACCAATATGCCTCCTACCTGGCCAAAGTTAAATTAGGCCAGGCAGCATTAAAAGCTGGTAACACCATACTGCTGGAACTGTTCAGGAAGGGAATGTGCTCTGGAGGCTCTGCTCCCACGTACGGGAAACCTCTAACACATTCTGGGGCTCTAAAACTTACTGACAGAGGTCTGAAAAGTATAAACATAAATGACACCCAGATTGGGAAGGGGTCCTTTTAGCTGGAGGGATTCACTTTGCCATTAACAAAGAATAAGGGGTCCCTTCCTGACATTTTTATTGGGAATGGAACTTTTATCACTATCTATAAAATCAAAGTTTTGCTTTATGGAATTATTTTGTTGTTTAGTTGCTTCAGTCATGTCTGACCTTTTGTGATCCCAAAAGGGGTTTTCTTAGCAAAGATAGTGGAGTGATTTAACATTTCTTTCTCCAACTCATTTTACAGATAAAGAAACTGAGTCAAACAGGATTAAATGACTTGCCTATAGTCAGGCACTTAGTAAGTGTCCTCTGAGACTGGATTTGAGCTCAGATCTTCCTGGCTCTGGACTGGCATTCTATATATTATACCACCTTGCTGCCTGAT
>NW_025359561.1:0-3799 GCF_016433145.1 Gracilinanus agilis | reverse complement strand
GAATATGGGTTACAGTTTAGTTCCTAATCTGAACCAGTGGAGATTTTGCACCAGGAATTCCTCCCATGGATAGAATGGTGGGTCCAGGACTACTGCCTCCTCTACCCTGTCCTCCCCCATAAGTATGCAGAAAATTTTATTCCTCAGATTGTCTCTTTTATAAAGATTCTAACTCCATGTATCTTCTTCATTCAGCATATTAAAGAAAACACGCCGTCCCCTCTTGGAGAGAGTGGCATTATTCAGAAGAGAAAGTTTGCCTAAACTTTCAGCAGATGATGTGGGCCAATCCTCTGAAGTCCACATTAGAGGTTCAGGAACAAGTGACTTACTAAGCACAGGTGAGAAACTCTTCATATTCAGATATCCAGAAGAGCCTACAATCTCTCTGTGTGATTCATCAAAGAGAAAGAAGAAGAACTTTCTCAACTCCAAGAAGTCCACATTGGTTACCTCAACTCTTAGGAGTAAGGAAAGCAGACCTATTTATCCTTCCACTGAAAATCAGAACAGTGACCTCTAAATGCCAATAAAAGTTTAAATGCCTTTGTATTTTTTATAAACCTTACTATAATTTTCAAATATGAAATAGACACACACACGTCCATTGTCCCAGGCTCTGTTTTAATCTTGGCTAGATGGAATAAATCTGAGAAAAGACTTCCCAGGGATCATTTGCTTTCTGGAAAGGCCCCTCTAGAGAAGGGTGCAAAATGAAGCCAAGACAGTGGCATTGTGCATGACTGAACCTCAACAAATAGACTTGAAAGCCGTCTTCAGTTTTCCCCAACATTTGGCCAGGGTTATCTCTAGCATGTTAAGAGAAAGGAGCCATTGGATTGCATTTGCTAAAGTGAGTCATGTTCTTGTGTTTATTGCGACATTTTATTTTTATGTAAATATGGACTATTTTTAAATAAATTTCATTTTGAAATAAGCTATGTAGAAATGCCTCTGCTCTTAAAGGGATGCAGGTTATTTTTGGTTATCACTGGGTGTTCATTATGAGAGTATTGTGAACATGGGAAGAGTTCCAAGAGTATTTTCTTGGTTGAACACATTTGAACAGCAGAAATAACAAGGATTGTATGGGATTGAAAGGAAGATGCTTGGGGAAGAATAGGATAAATCAAAGTGTCTTAACCTGAAGTATATGAATATAATTTTAAAAATAACTATATTTATGCATTTTAAAATATTATTTTGGGGAGGAATTCATTGACTTCATAAAAATGCCCAAGAATTCCATTAGGCAAACTGTTAAGAATTCCTGGATTATAGGAACTCAGGATATTTAGCCTGGAGAAAAAAAGAATTAAGAGTGATGTTACTCCTGATTGGAATTCTAAGAAACAGCCCCAGGCCAGGGCAAATTGTTACTACTTTAGAAAACTTTTTACAATCATCGGTCCCCCCAAAAAAACAGATTTAAAAAGAGGTAAAAAATCATCTGTTCTTATTTCATAAAACCTAAAATATTTTGAAAGTCTCTCTCTTATTTCTTCTTGTTTTTTCCCACTCTTCCTATACCTGAGTCTCTCCTCTCATTTTCTACTAGATCTCATCTCAAAGGTGAGAGAAAATTTAGTTATTTGACTCACCAATAGGATCATTTGGGTTAGGAAATTCTGTTAAAGAAAAGATAAAAGTAAAAAGCATACTCCTAAAAACAGCTTGTTGGATAACTAGATTGTGGAGTTTGGGGCTAAAGTGGAGGATGCCAGTAATTCCAAGAACTTTGCCAAACTTTATGGCTAGATTTGGAGTGTCCTAAGTCTAAATTCCCAGTCTTTATAACTATAATTCTGTGATTCATTTTATTTTTATCTCCTTAAATGCTAATAAAGTATTTTTGAAAAATATCTAAGGAAGTAATTAAAGAGAGAGAAAAGAGGATGTACACTGTTAGGCTAGGAGAAACTTAGAGAAAACAGAAGTGTTTGGAAGACAGACAGACATAGATTGGCATCAGTAGCAGAGATAAAGATGAGACCACACCATCAGTGGTTTTGAAGTTTCAGCAAGTAAAGATATCTGCTTTACAGAAAGTAGTAAATGTAAAGACAAAGAAGAATTGCTTTCAGTGACAGCGAAATAGCTCAGTGTATTTGAAAGCCAGGCTAATGAAAGCCAGAAACAAGAGAACCTGGGTTCAAATCTGACCTCAGATACGTCCTAACTGTGTGACCCTGGACAAGTCAATTAACTTCCATTGTCTAGCCTTTGCCATTCTTCTGCCTTGGAACCCATACATGGTATTGATTCCAAGACAGAAGGTAAGGGTTTAAAAAGCAAAAAAAGAAAAAATGCCTTGGCAGAATTGCATCTGGCTGGTTTCCTCCTTTTCTAGGGTCTGATTTCCTACCTGCTTCAATACTGCAGACCGTGCATGCTAACCTATTTTGTCTCTTGTTGGAAGTTGTTCGTTATCGTTAGTAGGATTCTGGTGCTTCAGTTGAGTTACCCCCACCAAGTCCCAGTAACGGGGGAAGCTATTTTGCACTCAGAATATTGACTGTGAATGAAAGGCCATTTCTTGGATGTCACGCAGCCTTCACATTTTCACAATGTATTGGCACCGAAGATGCAAATATTCAGCTTTGAATTCTAACTTTGCATATATATTACAGTTTCTACTTGGATAAATGAAGGTATTTGAATTTCTCTCTGTTGCTTATAAAAATCTAATAAGGATGAATAGTCTCTGTTCCCACCATTTTTGAGCTATTTGCAAGACAGGCAGATATTGCCAACTTATGAACAGGTCGTATTCCAAAAGTTCATTTTTGTAAGTCAGTTTTTAGAATTTGGTATCAACTTTCCAAAAGAAATAATACTCTTCAGTGTTGATTAAGTTTCATAGACCAGACTGAAAAATCTTTGAAGGGATAACATACGCATTAATGAAGGAAAAAAAACTTGAGTTGGAGTTAGGAAGGCCTTTCAAATTTCATCTCAACTACTTACTACATATGTAGTCATGGACTAGTCATTTCAGCATCAGAGCCTCTGCTTCCTTTGAGCAGGGGGATATTAAACTTGATCTAACTACTCTGTGAGTAAACATTCTATAAACTTTTCAACAAAAAATAGAGTTGTCATTATGGAATCCATTGTACTTGGATAGGACTAATCATATCAAAATACCTAAATGTGATGAATAGAAAACTTTTTATGGAGGTGTGAGACTATGCCATATAAGAATCCATTGGTGGAGAGATAGATGCTTAACCCAGAAAAATAAAAATGTGGAGAGGGATAATCCTTTCCCCGTATTCATACAGTTGTCTTATAGAAGGATTAATTTTGTTCTAATGAGCAATAGAGAGAATAAGAATCATAAATTTAGTGCTGGAAGAGACCTCAGTGACCATCATTTGACAGATAAAGAAAATGAGGCCAAGAAATATGAAATGACTTGCCCAGTTTGTTCAGGAAGTGACAGAGCTGGGACCAAAACCAAGATCAGCTGAATACAAATCTAGCACTCATTCCATCTCAGTACCCTGCTCCCAAATGAGACAATATACAGAGTAAATTTGTACACCAGAAAAGCACAGACTTACTGACAATTAGAGTAATTTATCAATGGAATGATCTGCCATGGTAAGTGTTGAGTTTCCTCTAATTAGAGGCATCCAGGCAGAAATTGGATGACCTCTTGCCAAGGATTATGAAAATATACTGATTTGTGCTTCAGCCAAAGGTTGGACCTAATGGTCACTGACTTATCCTCTTAACTCTTAAAATGTGTTTGAAGGAAGGAAGGAAGGAAGGAAGGAAGGAAGGAAGGAAGGAA
>NW_025359560.1:0-2926 GCF_016433145.1 Gracilinanus agilis | reverse complement strand
TACTACTACTACTACTACTACTACTACTACTACTACTACTACTACTACTACTGTAATAATAAGTGTAATAATAAATAATAAATACTTGTGGACCTGAAATGTATTTATAGTAAAATCTTATCAATTCATTCTCCTTTGACATAAAATTTGTAATAATTTAGACAGGGGATCAGCTCAAATTTAACTGTGCATTAACTCTGAGGGGAAAAATGTTCTTGCAAGAAAAATAATTAATGCCATCTTGCTAAAATTCTTAAGGGAATATCTTTTAACTCAGATCAAGTATGTTTCAATAAATTATTTCCAGGGACTTTTAGAAGCAAACATTAATAGTACTGACACAGATGACAGGCTCACCCTCAGCAAGTCCTGATGGACTTTTAAAAATGCTTTGATAGTCTAATTAAAGTTAAACACATAATTGAAAGTTATATGACTACATATCTTCAAAAACAGGATATAAATGTGACTAGCTTTCAGATTAGTGAAGTTTAACAGTAAATCCAAAGAAAATAAATAATATCCATCCCAACATTGTTTCCATTTCAATAGCACAGGACTATTCAAGTTTCTTCCAGACATAGATTTTTCTTATCAAATCACTAGTTTAAGAATAAATTCATTTTTATAACTTTTATTTTATTGTTGGGAAACAAAGAGAGGCAGTAAGTTTTTCATGGCCACACAAAAATTAAAGAATAGAGCTTAAGTGTCCATTTTTTTTTCATTCACAGGTATAAAGGCAAAGAGTTTACACCATCCATGAAAACTTCTAAAAGTACAATGGTTAGGTTTTGAACAGTCATGTATAACCCAGTGGGACTGCTTGTCAGCTCCAGTAGGGAGAGGGAAGGGGGAGGGGGAATCATGAATCATGTAACTATGCAAAAATATTCTAATTTAAAAAATAAAATTAAAAAGATAAAAGTACAATGGAACCCTTTATAGTAAAGTTGGGGACCACAGTCAATGTTTTTTTTAAAACCCATCTCTTCCATCTTAGAATCAATACTGGTTGCAAGGCAAAAGAGCAAGCAGTAAGGGCTAAGCAATACCCAGGGTGACACAGCTGGGAATTATCTGAGGCCAAATTTGAACCCAGGACCTCTCCTTTCTAGGCGGGGCTCTCAATCCACTGAGAGACCTAGCTGTCCCCTGTCAACTGTTGACTTACTATGTACACATGTTGTAACCAACTTTTATTCTAAGTATTCATAATCCACAATGGGAGATGATTTTATTTCAAAATGCACATATATTCAAATGCATGCATGATCACATCCCAGCACATGAAACTGTTGGGTTAGTCTTATTATTGGAGGGCTCCGTTGTTTCCATTCCAACTCTATAAGCGGCATATAATGACCTTTATTCTTAGTACTGTCCTAAAATTCTTCCTAATGGTGACCGAAATCCATATAAAATCTCTGCAAACAGCAGGCAAATGAAAGTACTTTTCCCAGGCTGCCTTCTCCATAGTCATATTTTAGGAAAATCCTGCATCAGCACTTTTTGGAAAGGTCATGCTATTTAGAATGCGTCTGTGATATTACGGTGAGGAAGATAAGGACAATGGTTTAGTAATTTACTGTCTGAGAGGGTCATGGAGGAGGAGAAATGTGCAGTGAAGAGAGAGTGAAAGGAGGGACAGGCAGAGACAATCTACTCATTGTCATCCTTCTGGCTGGCCTTCACAAGGTGGTCATGCTCATTAAGTCAGAGCAGGTCACTCTAACTCAAAATCAGGCAATCATGGTAAATGCAGGAGAAACTACATCCAGAATTAAAGACAAAAAACTTACCACCTAGAAGGAAAATTCACAAAAATCAAAAGAGATGGATCCAGAGAAGAAAGAATAAAAAAAATACATTTCAATAAGGTTAGTTGTTGTAGCATTGCAGGGCACTCTAAACTCTAAGAAGCATGCATAGTATTGACTTTTAACCTAATTTTAAAACAAAAAATCCTCTAAATAGAAGTATCTGATTCCTTTAAAATTGCTAAGTCTATGGTGAGACTTAATAATTTATAAGGTGATCCAAGAGATCACAATTTAGAGAGTTTAACTGCCTTAAACCATTCTTTCCTTAACCAATTAACTTTAGTCGGTTAGGCCTTTGTTGACTATCAAAGGTCACATATAAAGATAGATATAGATAGAAGCTCCTATTCATCTCAGCAGTCCCTTCTAAACCATCTTAACCTAGCTGCCCAAAAGAAGCAACATAGTCCATCTGCCTGGAAAATCCAGGAACCACAAAAAATATCCCTAAAATAATCAAAAGTTGGCTAAACAAAAACATGTCCAAGCCAACCTGGAGTTCTGATCATGGTTTCTCAGTTTGGGGAAAGTTTCATGATCATCAATATCAACAATCCTCAAAAGGTTAGAAATAGAGCAGACCAATATCCCTACTTTTTCTTAATAACATCACTGACCTTTCATCCATCCAAGACTCCTTTCTAAAAGAATTGTATTTCTTGTATGAAACACCTCAAAATAAAAACTATTCCCAAAGGTTATGGCTCACTACATAGGAGAGTGCTCCCTCTAGTGCTCTATCATCACTCCTTCCCCATGGCTCCATGATTCACTTGCAGGGACTTGGAGAATCCAGGGGTTTTGTGTTTGTTGGGGGAGTGAGTGGGGGTAGCAGACTGTCTGTTTGTCTCTCTTCTTATCCTCTTAATAATTTGTGCTATCCTCTCTGGATATTATCAGTTCTGTAATACTTCAAAGGCAGACACCATGTTTTTATACAATCAATGAACATTTGGTTTGTGTGCCCGGCATTTTATTAGACTTCTGGGCCACAACAGCACATGGGTACTACTGGATTAGATCCACTAATCAGTGCTGCTCTAATTCCAATTATTTTCTACAAGTCAAATTCCAAATTCCAGCCTAATAAGCACTAAGGGATA
>NW_025359559.1:0-2823 GCF_016433145.1 Gracilinanus agilis | reverse complement strand
GAGAGAGGGCCATACCTTGCACCCCAAGGACATAGCTTCGGGAGGCAGTGCCTGCTGGGTTGGAGGCTATGCAGGTATACAGGCCGTTGTCCTCCACACTTGTGTCTGCCAGTTTCAGAGAGCCTGAGGGGAGAAGGCTATGCCTGTTTAGGAGAGAGTGGGAAATGTGAGTGAAAGATCATTCCAACAAGCCTCTGATCTCTCTAACCCCCATCATCTGCCCTTCTTTCTCCCAACACCAATTTTCTAATTCCAATCTCTCTTTCCAGGCTGATGGAACCTCAGGTGCTTACTGCCAGTGTAATATTAAGCAAGTCAGTTAACCCTTCTGGGGCCTCGGTTTCCTTATCTTTAAAAAGAGGAGGTTGGACTAGATGACCTCTAAAGTCTTTTCTAGAGCTCTAGAGTTAAGATCCTCATTTAGAACTGGAAGGGACCTTAGAAGTCATCTTGTCCATCTTCCTAATTTTACAGATAAGGAAACTGAAGCTGAGAAAGTTTAAGTGACTCCCACACTAGGTCACACAACTAGTAAATCTGGAGACAAGATTTGAATCCAGGTCTTTCTGACTCCATGCCAGGACAACATCTACTATACCACACTTCCTCTCTTAATTAGCTTCATTAGACAGTCAATGTTAAGTTTATGTGTATCTTTTCTCCCTGCTCTTTGAAAAAGCAAGGACCATACCTTCTGTTTTTCTATATGCCTATATATTGCTTTTCTATATACTCCTTTACAATTCCCTAACACTAAATTGGCTCAAGGTAGGTATGTTGGGGTAGCTGGGTGGCTCAGGGAATAAAGCACCAGGTCTAGAAATGGAGGTCCTGGGTTCAAATCTGGCCTCAGACATTTCCTAGCTGTGTGATCCAAAACAAATCACTAGACTCCAATTACCTAGCCCTTACTGCTCTTCTGCCCTGTACCTGATAATTATATCAACTCTAAGACAGAAGGTTAAAAAAAAAAAAAAAAGAAGTGTGTCAGCATTTCATTATTCCAATGGATTTATAATCCCTTGGGTACAAGTATTCCCTCCTTTAATGTTGATCTCAACCCATCGATACTTTCTCATCCTATGGCATTCTTGTCCATTTAACCCTCTGTAAAGGATCTATGCAACACTCTCAGAAAGCCTTCTTCCAGGTATTCTTACTCTTTGTGAGTGCCCATGAAGCTCTCTATCATCAGTCCATACTTCTTCCTCAGTAGAATGTAAACTCTTTGAGGGTAAAGACTAAGTTTATGTCCCCAATGACTCACATAGTATCTGGGTCATAAGAGGGCCTTAATAAGTGTTTGCTGATTGGTTGGTGATTGATTAATCCTCCCCTCCCCACATAACCCGCCCAATATACATTTTGCCTAAATTATATTCTTTAAGCCAGAGTGGTTACTTTATAAGGATTTCTTGACTTCTTGTTGTTGTTGAGTGTTTTTCAGGCAAGTCCAACTCTTCATGACCCCATTTGGGGTTTTCTTGGCAAAAACACTAGAGTGATTTGCTATTTCCCTCCCCAGTTCATTTTACAGATGAGGAACCAAGGCCAAGTAAAGTGACTTGCACAGGTTCACACAGCTGACGTGTCTGAGGCTGAATATGAACTCATGAAGATAAGTTTCCTGACTCCAAAGGCAGTGCTCTATCCACTGTACCGCCTATCTGCCCATTTCCTAATTTATCACCTTCTAGTTATCACAGGGTTAATTTTCTAACTTCCTCTTAACATTCCTATTTCTCTCTCAGCTTTCTAGTCACCCAAGATTCCAATCTTGGAAATATTGGCAACTTTCCTCTCTCCTTCACCCCATGTCGCCAAAGATTGATCAAGTTCTATCCATTCGATTTTCACATATCTCCCAAATCTGTTCCCTTCTTTTTCTATGCATGGCCACCTGCCCCTGTTCAGACCCTCACCGACTCTTGCTAGTACTATGGTAATAGTGTCCCAATTGGTCTCTCTACATTCAGCCTCTAAGCCTCTCCCCGCTCCAATCCATCCTCCACACAGCTGCCGAAATCCTGGTTTCAACACACAATGATCATTTCATTTCCCTTCTGAAGTAACTCCCGTGACTTTCTAGCTCCTCTAGGATAAAATATAAACTCCTCGGTTTGGCTTTTCAAGCCCTTTACAGTCTGGCTTCAGTCTACCTTTCCAGGCTTATTACACATTACTCCTCCGCACACACTCGAAGCTTCAGCCAAACTGGCCTACACTCGCTGCTCCCCATCCTCATTCCATCTCTGGGCTTCGTGCCTTTGCAGATCCTGTCTCCCAAGCCTATTATGTTCTCCCTCCTCATCCCTGCCTCTTGGAATCCCTGGCTCCCTCTAAGGCTCAGTTTGAGCACTAACTACCTCCTACAGAAGGCCTTTCCTGATTCCCCCAGTTGCTAGTGTTCCCTCCCCAACTCTTGACATTTCTATTTAGAGAATTACAGTATTCTAGAACTTGAAAATTGGAAGGGACGTCAATCGGCCTCTAGTCTAACCTATATCCTCAAGGAATCTTCACTATGACATATTAGACAAGTTTTCTTCTGGCTCCTGCATGAAGGCCCATTTGATTTTTGCAAAGTTTTGATTGCAAGATTATTTTTCAAAACATTGAACCCATATTTGCCCCTTTGCAACTTCTACCCATCAATTGTTCACAGTTCTGCCCTCTCTGGTCAAACAGAACAAATCTATTCCTCCTTCCATATGACAGCCCTAGATACTTGAAGATAGTGATCATGTACCTCCCAAGTCTTCTCTTCATTCTAAATACACCCAGATCCTTCAACCAACACTCATAAGGCATCAATTCAGATCG
>NW_025359558.1:0-1479 GCF_016433145.1 Gracilinanus agilis | reverse complement strand
AGAATATTAACTCCACCATGTCCAGGGCATGCACTTCTCTCATATAACAGAGACCAAGAGGGAGGCGGTAACAGGGTAATTTTGTGGGGCAAGGATGGCGCAGGTGGATATTGGATGGAAGTAGAAGCAGTATGCAGACACCACAGAGACAGAAAGAGGTCCTCTTTCCTATTTTTGGCTCCTCAGACTCCAGTTCCTCTTGAGGAATGAAGGCCCAAGTCAATCAGTCATTGGGAACAAGGAGCC
The DNA here is from genome assembly GCF_016433145.1 of Gracilinanus agilis. Classification (NCBI taxonomy): domain Eukaryota; kingdom Metazoa; phylum Chordata; class Mammalia; order Didelphimorphia; family Didelphidae; genus Gracilinanus; species Gracilinanus agilis. Next base: position 1,233 of record NW_025359558.1, on the reverse strand, counting down.
ATAGAAGGAGGAAGTGCTATCAGCTCCCCACAACCCCCACCTTCATCTCCCAGATCATGTTCCTATTCCCCTTATACCTGACTTCCTTTTCATCAGGCATCAGGCATTCACAACAGAGTGCAGGGGAAGGGAAGGGTTGATGGGACCACTCTCAATGATCTGAGGATCAAGAATGTTCTTATCTTTTCCTCACCACCTTTCCTGATCTCTTTCCTGCTTCATAGGTTCCTTCCTCTTACTGTGGTATTAGGTCTGAGCTGAACTCAAGATTGTGGTCTTTCATCAGTCCCAGATCTCTCCATGGACTTACTATTTCTGCTACAGCTATTCTTGCCTTTGTTCTGGGGGGGTAAGTGATGTCAGAGCTGAACTGAGAGTGATTGGAGAAGGTGGGAAGCGTTGGGGAGAAGGGTGGAAAAACATAGGACAAACATTGGGTTTCATGTCACTGTCTCTGTATCTCTATCTCTATCTTTGTCTGTCCCTGTCTCTCATTATCCCCCACTCTCTCTGTATCTTTGTCTCTCTGTCTCTTTCCCTCCCTCTTGCTCCCCACAGGATTTTCCTCTGAAAATTATTCTGAGTCTTGGATTTATGTCCAGGAGACAGTGACCCTACAGGAGGGGATGGGTGTTTCCATCCCCTGTTCCTTCCATTACTCCCAGCAACATAAGAATAACAGCACAGCTCATGGATACTGGTTCCAGAGGACAGAGCAGGATAAACTGGTGGCCACCAGTGATATCCAAAAGGATGTCCAGTCCTGGGCCCAAGGCCGATTCCACCTCATTGGAGACCCACAGATGGACAACTGCTCCTTGAGCATTACTAGGGCCCAAAAACAGGATCGTGGGGATTACTGGTTCCAAGTGGAGAAGGGGGATCTGAGATACAATTACACCTCTAAAATGCTGTTTATCCATGTGGAAGGTGAGGACAGTGTTCCGGTAAGTTCTTGAGAGTGATGGGAAGCCCAGAGGAAGGAATGGGAGTCTGGGAAAGATATTCTGGTAATACATGGGAAATAGTCACAATACTCTTGACTGGAACGATACACTATTGTCCTTTCTGTAAAGAAACAAGACCCCAAGGCAGAGGTGAGTACTGGTGATGGAAGCATGCTTGGGTAGGTAGAAACAGAGCTCGAGGTGTTCATGGGAGGCATCAAGGAATAGCCACATTATGGAGGTAGGAGGATGGCCCTCAGGCTTCTAGCTGAGTAGATACACTGTC
>NW_025359557.1:0-3690 GCF_016433145.1 Gracilinanus agilis | reverse complement strand
TTCCCCCTGAAGCAATTAACATTGGGGAAAGGTATATATGTCTTTTCCAAGTTTATCTGCTTCTTCCAGATCACCCCCATTCCATGCAAAACCTTTAAGGGATATGTTCTGGTATGTGCCATCTTAACCAGTTGCTTTGGAAATTACTAGGAGGTCAGATTTGGAGTGGGGAAGATCAAAGTTGGCAAATGAATCCCTGAAGAGATGGAAAGGGCTGTGAGAAGCAAGGAAGAAAAAAATATAAATCAAGTAGAGGATTTTTCTATTCTTTCCTCTCTTCCCCCCGACCCCCCACCCCCATCCCCATGAAACTCTCCCCTGACACTTCAATAGCTCCGAGTTAGTAGACTATACGAAGAACAATACTCTATGTAAATACTATATAAATGCAAGTTACTTCTTCAAGTTCAGGCTAAGTTTTCCTTGGAAGCCCTAGTTAAGGCTTCCTTTTGCCCAGCTCCTTTTACAGGTGTTAAACAAGAGAAGCATTTGCATTAAGTCCTTTCCAGTTCATTCAATCTGCTGCAGTTTTCTCCTCAAAGTTCCACAGACTTTTAGGGACTTAATGTTGGAAAAATCAGAATCGTGTTCCAACCGTGCTTGGAGATGTGTAAGAGAATACTTGAAAAACTTACAGTTGACTGGTGCTACCTAGGTTACCCCTCAATGGCATTGAAGCTGGTATATTAAGAGAGGTGTATGATGGGAATGGGTTTATTGTGCTGATCCATAGTAACCGACTCCTGTTCGGCCATCATTTATCTTGCGCACCAGCGACATATGGGTTTGTCTATTCACACTCTCAGCATTCTCTCTGCTCCAACAAACAGTCAGCCTTTTCTGCTTGGCTAAGGAGATTTTTTAGTTACATCCATTCTGTGTGTATCAACATTTATGGCAGCAAGATAATTGCTAAAGAACTCAGGGGGATAAAAGCTCCTTCTTTAGAACATAAGTCCCCAGCCCCCCTCCAATCAATATTCATATAAAGCAGGGCAATTGGCAAAACCTCTCATGGCCCCTGAAGTTTGAGATGTTCTCTGAAGTTTGAGATGTCATTAAACACACATCCACACATAACTGGGAAATGGCTGCAACAACTATGTATTAGGAATGCAGGGGGATAGTACTGTGAAGTAGGAGGTACAAAATTAGAGCTATCTCAGGAAGATTTGTATGTGAACAAATGCAAAGCCGAATCAACAGAACCAAGAAAACAGTCTATACAGCTACAACCACGGAAAGGAAAAGATCACCAAAAGATCTGAACCGATGGAGGAAGGTCCTGCAGGAGCACACAAAGAGAAAGGAAGGTGACCACTACAAAAGAAGACTGTATACATCGAGAGACAAGATTCTGCATCAGGTGCTTTTGCCTAATTGCTTGTTTTGTTTTGTTTTGTTTTGTTTTCCTCACAAGGGAGGATTCAGTCTTTGGTGTGTGTGAAATGATAAGTGATGAAACAAAGGCATCAGTAAAATGTATCAAGACAACACACAGGTCCAGGGAGCCACATCACCGCGAGATCTAGGAGTGACTTCAGACTCTCTTATCTGAACAGTGGGGAGGGAAGAAGGGCCAGTTTATTATTAGGAATTGAAAGGATTTTCAACTGTTGCTTAAATAAATTAAAAACAAATCTGTCCTATGGGAAGTTTTTTTTTCTCTCTTCTAGAAATATGCAATTAATTTAACGTCATTGTGAGGATTTGAATTGGTAAAATGATCACCTGATCATTGGTTAAACTGGTAGAGGAAAAACTGATCAAAGAAGTCCATGGGGGGGGGGCACAAGTCTGAATCTGAAAGAACAAGCCTAACATAGAAACTTTACATTTTTACAGTTTGTTTTGTGCTAAAACCTGCTCTGCATCCACCCCACCCCCCCACCCCTCCTTCCTTCACTCCCTACCCTAGTTTCCATCTAGATATAGACTGACTTCTCCAGTAATGAGGCTGATTTCAAAAGCTGTGAAAAGTTTGATTTCATTCAGAAATGGCCTGAATGGCAGAGCTGTAAAGACAGCTTCCTTCCCAGCTCACTTGGGAAGCCCCTCCTCGGAGCTCTGAATGCTCCCGAAATTCCTTTGTATTTACTTGTCAATATGTATGTTGTGTGCATGGTATCTTCCAGCAGAATGCAAACTCCTTGAACTTGGGGCCATTTTCCGTAGTGCGTGTGTTTTGTCTCTGGGTCCCCATACCTAGCCCAGTGCTGGGACCTAAATGTTCCTGGAACTCGCTGAACGCTTTGAATCCCTTGCTTTTACAAATGAGGAAACAAGCTCAGAGTCAAAGGAATGACTTGCCCAGAGTTATATCGTCGCCTGCTGTCAGGGCCCAGTCAGACATAGATGGCACGCCAGTGCCCTTTGATGACACCGCTGCAGCAGAGGGGGAAAAGAATCCCAAAGCCCCCCCACCCCCACCCCCAATTAGAAAGTGGCTCGACAAAGTGTGTAAGGCAGGTGGGGCTCTCGACAAACAGAGCCGCTCACATAATCTTAAGTGTTTGGAGTCTAAAATCTCATTGCCTGAAGCCAATTTGTGCCTAGCCAGCCTGCTCTCCCTATTCTGTGTGTGTGTGTGTGTCGTCCCCCCCCCCTCAAGTTTCTAAAGGATTTCTAAGTGATGACTTAGAACCAGGTGCATCTCGGCAGTCAGCTAGAAGGTGGTTTTTATCAGTCTTGGGGTGGGGGGTGGGGGGCTACCAGAGGGTTGCTGCGGTTTGCTTTCAGTCCCCCACCTCGAGATGGGCTGCATTTATTTTCTTCCCCCGAGCAACAGGCTATTTCCTGGTTCAGTTTAAAAATTCAGTGACGTTCCTGTTTCAGCCCACACATCTGTGTCACTCTCAGCGTCAGTGGCAGGAAAACATTAGAAGTCACCCCTTGCTAATGCTTTCCTAACATGGAGTTTCCTTGTCTCTTCCACCACCCTTCTCCTCCAACCCCAAACTGTCTTTCCCCCCTCCCAAACGAGAATCACTGAAAATGGGCACAGCCGGAAGAAGGGGCTGATTTTTAAGTTCTGGAGATGCTGGAAGAGACCGAGCTACTGTTCTCTGAACCTTTCCTTTCCCCACCCCCTTCAAGGGGATGAAGAGTCAGCCCGAGTCCTTTGCAAGAACCACAGACTTCCTGACAAGCCCCTGGATCTCTCCCCTGTCAACAACCCAACTGCCTTCATTCCCAGGGAAAGCCAGCATCCTCGCCTGGATGTTTAAGGAGATGCTGGGATTCCGCACATACCCCAGAGGCGGCAGCACACAGGGAACAGGGAGGGGAGTGTGAGCCATTCAAGAACTACCAAAGCAACGGGGCGAGGCGATAGTATTTTTCTCAAAGGGGGGAAAAGTTATTTCCTCTGGAAACTCGAGGTTTCGAGAGAAAGGTGGCGTGCCTCTTTAAGGGGAAGAGGCCACTTAGCTCCTCGGGCTGGCTGGCAGCATACAGGCGGGCAGAGGGGCAGGTTCGAGGCCACTTCAGCGCCTCCCTCACCGAGGCACCATATGTTCCCTAGCTCACATCAACAGCTTTATGGCCCCATCCTCTTGCTCCAGAAAGGAAAAGCAAAGAGAGAAGTCACAGGCGGAGCCCCGGGGTTCACACTGGGAGCATTCCCTGGCAGTTTTAGGGGCCTGGCTGTGGGGTCTCCGGAGCTTCTCCCGGCCTGGGGAAGTGTCCAGC
>NW_025359556.1:0-1655 GCF_016433145.1 Gracilinanus agilis | reverse complement strand
TTGTTAGCCCCGCCCCTTTTCCGCTTTGTCTTTGCACTCCGGGTCTGCCTGGGCCTTGCAAGCTTGGGGGGGGGGGGGCTCCGGTCTCCTTGTCCTCGGGGTCAGGCCTCCTGGTAGTTCCCGGTCTGCCCCTCTGCCCGAGGTTCCTTCAGCAGTCTTTGGGGCTGCTTCCACAGCCACGCTCAGGTCTGCACTGGGTCCTCACTGGAGGTCCAAGCCTGCGCTGGAAATCGTTATTCAAGCCTAGGGCACTGCCTTTGCCTGTGCTGATGCTCCTAGGGCCCAGCCTTCACCCCCGCAGAAGGTAGTGAAAGTCCGTGGGCTGGAGATCTTCATTCGCCCCTGAGGCGATGCCTTCAGTGCTTGGGAAAGGCTGCGTTTTAGGGGCCTTTGTCCTGGCCGGAGGCGGTGCCTTCACCCACGTGGGCGCTCAGGGAGAGTCCCAGCCACCTGGGGTCCCTCGTCTTGCAGCGCACAGGTACGGGCTCAGGGGCTGCCAGTGATTTTCTGGTTGCCCCAGTCCTGTTTACCGGCTTGTGCGGTGTGGGGGGTGGGGGAGGGGCTTCTTCCTCTCGTGTTTTAGTGAGAGCTGTTTCACCCCTTTAAAGTGTGGAAATGCCCCAATTCTGCGTACCTTCAATGCTGCGCCCTGTTGTGGGGTTCCTTCGTTCCTCTGGACTCGTTTTTATTTCCCCTTGAGGGGTCCTGTGTGGTTCGGTCAGGAGAGATCGAGCAGCTGCTCCTTACTCTGCCGCCATCTTAACCAGAAGTGAGTTTCTATATCTTTATAAGAAGGGTCATAGTGGAAAAAAAACCCATTGATCTTTTTTATTACTGTTATGGGCTCATCCTCGAAACTGGGACAATTTTGTTTTAATTCCTTTATGTCTTGTGGCGTGAAAGAGGTATGTTGTTTCAATGTAACCATATCCCCATCATGCCCTATTGTGGACACTTCCCTTAAGGGGAAAAGGCCTTCACAGGAATCATTTAATAGTTGTGGTTTATGAGAAGTTGACTTTGGGGAAGTGAGGTTAGCCAGGTGTTGCAGAGCATGAGAGAGATAATTCAGAGTGCAGGAGAGGAGGTTCTGCACCTGAGATATAGTAGAGTAGCCTGTCATCTCTATTTCAGGGGAAACAGGTTTGCAAAAATCAGACCTGTGTTGGGGAGAATCTTCATTTGTCATTTGACCATGTAAGTAATGCTTGATCTAGTTCAATTGAAGTTGCATGTTGGCCTACATTCTCCTTTGGGAAGCTCATTGTGACCTTCCAGTCCAGAGAAAAAAAGAAAACTACAAGCCTCAAAGGAACAAAGAGGCAACCCAGAACTCTGTAAGTTCCCAATTGGGCAGAAAACACAAGGGTTTCTTGTAGAGCAGCATTTATACTGCTGAGCATTGTGATCATAAGGGTAGATTAAAGGGAAGTGGAAAAGAGAATAAGTTTCAATGTATATATTGATTTTTTTTATCTATTTATTTATTTTGATGTATTTATTTATTTAGGGTAGGAGTAGGCTAAAGGATAAATTATAATGTTTTATTTTATGTAATGTTATATGATTTTGCTAGATTTTATTTGCAAAAAATTATTCATAATTTATTTATATTATATAATAATATATATTATAACTTGCTTATAATATATAAT
>NW_025359555.1:0-4321 GCF_016433145.1 Gracilinanus agilis | reverse complement strand
CAACTGTCACCAACTGTCATCCACTCCTTCTCTGGCTCCTTTTGTCCCATCCCCCTTGAACAAATTCCATCCTTACACTAGCCATACTCAGTCTTGGTTGGTGCCTTTTCTTTCTATGTGTGTATGAGTGTGTGTGTGTGTATGTGTGTGTGTGTGTGTGTGTGTGTATTCGTACATTACATTCAGCTGAGAATCATTTTGCAAGGTTTAAATGGATAAAGAATGAGGAGGGGAAGCTCTGTAGCATTGTTGACAGAGTACCAAGCCTAGAGTTGGGAAGAACTTGGTTCAAATCTGGCCTCAGACACTTTCTATCTAGGTGACTGGATAAGTCACTAAACTGAAATTGCCTAGTCCATCCATACTTCTACTCTTCTGCCTTGGAATCAAAATGTAATAGGGCTTCTAGGACAAAAAATGAAGGTATAAAAAAAGACAAAGAATGAAGGAAACTTTGTCAACTTAAATATATTATCTCATTGTTGGCCTCTTCCATGCTTCTTTTGATAGATAATATCAGTTTTGCGCCTCATTAGGTGCATCGAACATATTCTGTCAAGGGTTTCCTCCTTTCATGAATTAAGAAGCAGATAAGTCAAATCAATGATACCTTATCATGCTGCAGTAACCTTGGATTTTTGAAGGCATTCCACATGGACACAGAATTGTAATTAAAAAAAAAAACTGGCAAAGTTTTGTGTCTGGGTCAGGAGAAACATTGTGTGTTCAACCAAGCTAAATTTAGAGACTCTAGTAACCAAAAAGAAAGATACTAGAGCTTGTAGTTTGTTTGGGTTATAGTAATTCACTAGTTTTCAGTCATGTCTGGGACCACTTCCTTCTCCATCTTATTTTACAGATGAGAAAACAGAGGCAAACAGTTTCAGTCACTTGTCAAGTATCATCACACAGTTAATAAGGGTCTGAGGCCAGATTAGAATTTAAGAAGAGGCTGTCTTCCTAACACCAGGCTCAGCAATTTGTCCACTGATACCACTTATCAGATTTACCTCTCTTCCTTTCTTCAAATTCCATTTTGGTTGATTTAAATTAATGTTAAAATGTTAGAAAATAAGTATGTTATTCTAATAATAGAATAGTTAGTTAACTATTGTTATGGTCCCTTTATTTAATTTGTATGCAAAGTAAATCATGAGAAATTGCTACTCTGAATGAATCAAAAGGTTTAATGAAGAAATTAATATTAGGAGAAACATAAACAATATCAGATATGCAATAATATTCATCTGTTTGCAGAAAGTGAAGAACTAAGAAATCTTTTGATGATAGTGAAAGAAGAGACAGACAGAGAGACAGACAGAGAGACAGACAGACAGATAGATAGATACATAGATACATAGATACATAGATACATAGACAGACATAGTAATAACACTAGTATTTTAACAAATACTCACAGCACTTCCTGACAAATAGAAGAAGAAAAATATAGAAGTTGCATCAGATTTTATATTCTTGGGCCCAATAATGACTGAATTGAAACCATAAAATTAAAAGACACTTGCTCCTTGGAATGAATAAATCTAGATAGCATAGTAAAAAGCAGAGGTATTACCCTGCCAAAAAAGGTTCATATAGTCAAAGCATTTATTCTTCCAGTAGCAATTTATGACTGTGAGAGATGGACTTAGAGAAGTTGAATACCACAGAATCGATACTTTCAAATTGTGCAGCTAGAGAAGATTGTTGAGAGTACCTTAGAGAGCAAGGAGATCAAACCAGCCAATACTTAAAGAAATTAATTAAGCCTATTGATTGGAAGATCGAATAGTGAAGGTGAAGCTTAAATACTTTGTCCACATAATGAGAAGACTTACCTTGCTTGAAAAGTTCCTGATATTGGGAAAGATTGAAAGCAAAAGGAAAAGGGGATAGCAGAAGTTGAGATGGAAAGGTAGTGTCACGAAAGTGACAAATTGAAGCTTGAACTGACTTTGGAATACAGTGGAGGATAGTCCATGGGGTCATGAATAGTCAGAAATGACAGAACTACTGAACAAAAGAACCCTGCATATCAGCAAAAGAAAGGAAGGGGTAAGATCATGACAGTAAAGGGTGAATCCTCTCCTAACTTTTTAAAAAATCTTTGTAAATTAAATTAGGAGTTGATATATGCACAGAATTCCTAGAAGAGGCGTACTCAGTGAGAAGGAGCAATGGAAGATAAAATGAGGCAGAAAATCTTCAAAATAAACAATTATCCCTTGAATTATTGAGAGTTGCCTATTGGATTACAAATGATGGCGTGGTGGAAATGCTTATGTCCTAAATTGCTGAATACTTGTGTTCTAATCATATCTTTGACACTAACCCACTGTATCACCTTCATTGAGTAACTACTTTTTGATGGACCTCAGATTCCCCAACTTATTATGAGATTGAGCCTATGATGTCTGAAATTCATTCTGTTTCTAAGATCTGATAATTTGGTCTACCTCAGGATCTATTCTTGAAAGTGATCTATTTGAAATAAGCGATGATCCATGATGCAATCAGAAGGAATATTTCAGAATTTGAGGTCACAGAGAAGCATTACAAAAATTTTCATACAAAACCATTTCAAATTAAATAAATAAGTAAATGGCATGAAATAGTGCAATCCAAATCCATGTTTACAGAGAACATGATTTCACTAATTATGCTTTTCCTCTGGAGACATTTCCCCAAATGACTTTGGCTTCTTTGGACTGAATTAGAGAAATGCTTCAGGGAGAAGAGTCTTAAATTGCTCTAAAGGTTTAAATCACTCACCCAGAATTGTTCAGAAGAATTCAGATATCTCTGAGAAGAGTTTTGCCTTGCTCAGGTAAGTTAGGCTACTCAGAGGATCATGGACTTCCCAACTGAGTCTCAGCTGGCTGTCCTGTTTACATGCCCCTGAGGCAGCAATTGGATGCTAATAGGGTGGAGAGGTGACTGAAGAGAAGTTTGTAGGTCTTGGCAGTGGAAATGAATGCATATGGCTGATATCTCTAGGCTGATATTCCTACTCATAAGAAAAGGGTCATAAACACTGAAATGGAGAAAATTGCTTTGTTGAATTAATAGGCTTTTATACTCTAGTATAGAGTAGTAATGCCATCATCTCAAGATAATTATTACTAACATGTCTTCTATGAACTGCTTACACTCTCCATAACTTCTCAATTAAATAATATTCAAGTATTTTATTTTAAATACTATGTCATCTTTCTAAAAATGCAGCATGTATATCAAGGGATTGAGCATCATAGGAGGGATTTGAAATATAAAATATGTTCATAATCTAAAGTATTGAATGTCAGACTTGAATTAGACCTTGAAATGGCCTAGAACCTGGAGATACCTAAGAAGGTAAAATCATGATTGTCAGAGTTGTGAAAAAGTCTAAAACCTGTCTTTGACAGAGAAGGAAACTCCAAATGATTGGAGATAGAAGAGTAGATATTCTAGGACAGTTTTGGCAATTTATTGGCACATGTGCGAGGCCAGCACTGGGGGTGCTGCTCATATTCCCCTCTTCCCGGAGCCCAAGGACATTTTTTGCATGCCCTGCCTTTCCAGCTGCTTAAAGAAAGCACTTCCTCCCTTAGCTCACTAGGGTGATATAGGGGGCTCACAGGCAGCTTGAAGTTGCAGTTTGGGCATGAGAACTCAAAAATATCCACCAATGCTGTTCTAGGGAAAAAAAATCAAATAATCATAGATTTAGAGATGGAAGAAATTTTGCAGGATATGTAGTCAGAACTACCCATTTTGTAGATGAAGAAAAGCTTAAGATCTATAGAGGATGTTTCACTGCTTTATGTCACACATGTAGCCAATGGGAGCAAAACATTGAAATGTGGACATTGTCTTTTTAAAACTAGTACTCGCTTTTTTGTACCTTGTTGAATGTGGCAGATTTATTTAAAATAATGACACACAAGACACTTTTCCCTCCCCCTAATTCAGGCTTGGATGAAGTGTCTGAAACCAAAGACTGTACTAATATTGGACTAGATAATTCAGTAAAGGACTGATAGTCTCTGTTGTGTTAGGCAATGCTGATTTCCTTATTGTGGTTTATTACTTCTCTCATACTGCATTCTTTATTGTTAAGACTAGGAATTTGGGGGCAGCTGGGCGGCTCAGTGGATTGAAAGCCAGGCCTAGAGATGGGAGATTTTAGGTTCAAATCTGGACTCACATACTTCCTAGTAGTGTGACCCTGGGTAAGTCATTTAACTCCCATTGTCTAGCCCTTACCACTCTTCTGCCTTGGAGCCAATAGGCTCCAAGACAAAAGGTAAGGGTTTTTGTTTTTGTTATTGTTTTTTAA
>NW_025359554.1:0-2200 GCF_016433145.1 Gracilinanus agilis | reverse complement strand
TCTGCCTGCCTTCTGCATTGTAATCTGGCTGAACTTCCCCTCTTAATAAAAAATAAATAAAAGATGAATAAAATAATCCTATATAGATGGACTTTTGTCTTGGAGTCAATACTGTGTATTGGTTCCAAGGCAGAAGAATAGTAAGGGCTAGGCAATGGGGTGAAGCGACTTGCCCAGGTCACACATCTAGCAAGTGTATAAGGCTAGACTTGAACTCAGGACCTCCCATCTCTAGCTGCCCCCTCTACCCATAACATTTTACCAGAGCTGAACATGACTGAAAGTGTTGGACCTATAACAAAGTCTGCGGCTCATCTTACCATCCTAGAGAATATATTTCTCACCTGTTGAAGTTATATATATATATCTTAAGCTTGTAGCTTTAGAGATGAAATCATACCACTGAGCATAAAATCCTCATTCCTCATTTTCCAGGTGAGGAACTGACCCAGAAACATTGAGACTTACTAAAGATTGTACAGTTACAAAGCTGGAATTTGAATTTGAACTCAGAGCTTTTATCACCAAATCCTGTCATTTGGAAGCTAAGAATAGATAATAAGAACTGAAGAAAAAATGGGGGGGGGGTAGCTGCCAGGGATTATAGATGTGGCAAGGGTGTGCTATATTGCTACAGAAAAGGGTAATGAGTTAGAAAATCTTGGACCCAGCTACCATAATGAATTTGATAAATTATGCACTAATGAAGAGACGAGGAAGGAAAGAGAGAGGAGAACCAGAAGAATGGAACATGAATTGTGTATGGTGGTTGGGTTTTTCTTTTGTTATGGATGGTTGTTTAAGCCTGTTTAAGCCTGAATTCTAGAGTCCCTCCTACCTTAAATGTATAATCCTAAAATAGCCATGTTGCTGCTTTGAACTACTACTTTTGTCTTTGTGTTGTCCCATAAACAAGGCAGTTTCTTTCCAGATATTACTTCCAGATTATAATTCATAAATCTGTGTTGGCAGAATCCAGCTGGGACCTTGTTAATATTATCTCTTGTGCCCTTAATAATTCCAATGACTCACATTTCTATAACCTTTATTTTTTTTTAAAACAAAGAGTTCCCATCACAACACTGTGAGGCAGATGCATAAGCATTAGTTTTACAGATGAGGAAACTGAGGTACTGAGGAATTAATGATTTACCTAGGTGACCTGGCTACTAATTACAAAGGGAAGACTTGAACCTAGGTCCTTTGACTTCAAATTTGGAGTTTTTTCAATACCCCACCACCACCACCACCACTACCTACACACTCCTCAACCCAAGTTATATGTGAATCACACGAACAAATGTTTATTGTGTTACACAAAAACTTGGTGAGCTATGAAATATCTTAGATACTTAGAGAGAAGGGGTTGGCAACAAAAAGGGGAAATAAGGGAAAGTCAACCAAGGCTTTCTTAGAGAATCACAAGTCTCCCAGGAACCTTGTCTGATTACTTCTCTAAAGGAACAATCAAGGAAACTTGCCAGTCCTCACATTCCAGCCCTGTCCCAGCACAGCTGTATCTCTGGTACATATCCAGATAGGTTGATGCACTTTTATGTTGCTCTTGTCTATTTTTTAGCTGTTCCTCTGATGCTCATTTTTGACTTTAACTCAGTCCACTAACATTTTCCTTGAGCAAATTTCTTGTCTTTTCAACTTGGTACTTATAGGCAATTCTGCCCTTGTGAGGGGCAGAGAGGTGTTATGATGTTTACCTAGAAAGCATAAAGGAGATGAAGGAGATTGTATTTTGGATTGTTGTGACTGGCCCTCTCACTCCTAGCCAAATAAAAACATAGACACAGTAGATCCTAATAATAAAAATATTATCATTTCTCTCTCTACATATATATACATATTTCTATTTTATTGTCACAACAACCTTGGAGGCAGATATTATCATTTTATAAGTGAGGAAACTGAGGCAGACCAGAGGTTAAATGACTTACCCAAGGTCAAATTTGAACTCAGGTCTTCCTAGCTCCAGGTTCATCACTGTACCACAATGAAAGCTCTCTAATAAGAAGATGGAGTCCTGCAGAAAACATAGCTAGCTCTTTGATGTGTTACAACACAGAGCTAAAAATATATATGCCTTCCTCTTTTCTTTGCTGGGGGTGCTAGGTGGTGCCATAGTGCACAGAGCACCAGTCCTGAAGTCAGGAAGACCTGAGTTCAAATCTATACTCAGATACTTTCT
>NW_025359553.1:0-2215 GCF_016433145.1 Gracilinanus agilis | reverse complement strand
TCATGAATAAAATAAAATGAAGAATGCATCAATCTGCATTCAAAACCAATCAGTTGCTTCTATGGTAGTGGATAGACTTTTCATCTCAATTACTTTAGTGTTTATAATAGTTTTAATTCATTTCCAGTTGATCATCATACAGTATTGCTGTTATTGTGTACCCTGTTCTCTCATCCTGCTCACTTCATTTTGCATCACCTCACATGTCTTTCTAGGTATTTTGTTTGTCATTTCTTATAGTATAATAGCATTCCATTTCAATCATATGCCACACCTTGTTCAGCTATTCCCCAGTTGATGGATATCCCTTCAGTTTCAAGTTCTTTGTCACCACAAAATTAACTGCTATAAATATTTTTACAAGTAGGTCATTCCTCCCTTTATTTGATCTCTTTGGAATACTGGCCAAGTAGTGTTGTCGCTGGGTCAAAGGGTATGCACAGTTTTGGGGCTCTTGGGCACTAGTCTCTCTTACCTAGTTTTTAATGACAGAGTCCCCTCATCAGTTGTCTTCTTACCTGTCTCACCATTTCATTGTACTTGATTTTAGTTTTTCATTTATCCTGTGCCTTCATCCTGACTATACTCCTTAACTATGTTTTTCGAATTTCCTTTCTTTTCTATTTGAAGGTCATTCTCCTGTTTGCTTGCTGAACTTGTTTATAAACTGAATCATTAAATCTAACCACTCTAAGTCTTGGAGTTTTCAGCCATTTTTTCTGGAAATAGTTTATAAATTCTTTCAGTTGGCATTTCATTTTCTATGTTCAAAAGTATTGAGTAGTTCTCTTCCACTATTTCTTTCAAGATAATGTTAAGATTGTTTTTGTCCTCTCAGTCTCTTTTTTTTTAATAAATTTTATTTTTTAGAAAAGTTATCATGGTTACATGATTCATGTTCTTACTTTCCCCTATGAGGGGGAAATGGGGATATTATGGGTTCACTATATTGAAAAGTGGTTGCCAGAGGAATGAACTATTATCAGTCCTCAATTAAGAATAATCTCAAGTCAAAATTGACTTTAATGGAAGTTTATTTATTTACAATTAGGAAGGTTGAAGGTAGGGAAATTGAGAGAGAGAAACTCTGGCTGGACCAGAGGCCCAGACCAGTTAATAATTTAGAGGCCCCAGCAGAGGGGCACAGAGGTTATTTAAACAAGGCTTCTAGTCACAAGGCCTTTTACAATTAGACAGGCAAGAGAGGCCTCTCTGAGGGTAGAGCCTCCAGAAAAGCCAAGGAAAGAGAGAGAGAGAGTCAGCCTAACTTACCCACATGGAACAGTCCAGGTCACAAACCAGTAAAGCTCTCTCAGGTCTCCTTCATCACACTAGTTGCAGCCTCCCTCCCTCCTCTTTCAAAGGGGTCACATATATGTCACTTCTAGTGCCTTCCCTTAGCCTGCGTGTCCAATCACAATAGACTCTTTCTTCTAGAAAGCGTAGGGGCCCCTGCGTTGATTCTGATTGGTTTCTTACTCTAGCACAGGTGGGTTAGGAACTCCCAGAATTGAAAGGTGCTCTCACCTTTGTGTAGACTTAATGTAATTATCACACCCTTCACCTGCTGACCTGCTCCCACCACCCCATAGCCAATGTGCATTTCCACTGGTTTTAGCATGTGTCATCTTTCAAAACCTATTTCCAAATTGTGGATAGTTGCTTTGGTGTGGTAGTTTTGCTTCTACATTCCCAATCATGTCTGCCTCAACCCATGTGTTCAAGCAGTTGCTTTTCTTCTGTGTTTCCACTCCTGCAGTTCTTCCTCTGAATGTGGGTAGCGTTCTTTACCACGCAGAATTGTCCTGGGTCATTGCATTGCTGCCAGGATAGAAGTCCATTACATTCGATTTTACTACAATGTGTCAGTCTCTGTATACAATGTTCTTCTGGCTCTGCTCCTTTCGCTCTGCATCAATTCCTGGAGGTCTTTCCAGTTCACATGGAATTCCTCCAGTTTATTATTCATTTGAGCACAATAGTATTCCATCACCAGCATATACCACAATTTGTTCAGCCATTCCTCAATTGAAAGTCATACCCTCATTTTCCAGTTTTTTGCCACCACAAAGAGTGCAGCTATAAATATTTTCATACAAGTCTGTTTATCTATCTCTTTGGGGTACAAACACAACAATGGCTGGATCAAAGGGCAAGCAATCTTTTATAGCCCTTTGAGCATAGTTCCAAATTGCCAGCCAGAATGGTTGGATCA
>NW_025359551.1:0-4966 GCF_016433145.1 Gracilinanus agilis | reverse complement strand
TTCCTTCCTTTCTTTCTTTCTTCCTTCCTTCCTTCCTTTCTTTCTTCCTTGCCTTTTCTTCTTCTCTCTCTTTCTCCTCTCTGTTTCTGTCTCTGTCTCTCTTCTTTTCAACTCTTAACTTCTATCTTAGAATCAATACTATCAGTTCTAAGACAGAAAAGCAATAAGGGCATAGCAATCAGAATTAAGTGACTTGCCT
This sequence comes from Gracilinanus agilis, assembly GCF_016433145.1. Classification (NCBI taxonomy): domain Eukaryota; kingdom Metazoa; phylum Chordata; class Mammalia; order Didelphimorphia; family Didelphidae; genus Gracilinanus; species Gracilinanus agilis. The sequence goes on along the minus strand of NW_025359551.1, from coordinate 4,767 downwards.
GGGGTCACACAACCAAGAAGTACCTGATGTTAGATTTGAACTCAGGTCTTCCTGACTCTTGGCTAGTGCTATATCCAGTGTGCTACCTAACTGCCTCCGTCTTATTACTTTCATGAGTATCACTATCCTCCAAGTCATCCAGGCTTACAAGCTAGGTACCATTTTCTATCCTTCCCCCTCGCAATCACCATATACAACTGATTACCAAATCCTGTTGTTTCTACTTTCAGAATATCTCTTGAACACACTCTGCTTCTCTCTGGCACTGCCACCACCTGGCGCCAGCTCTCATCACCTCACACCTCGACTATTGCGATAGCTGTTGGGGGTGTCCCTGATCAAGTCTCTCCTCCCTCCAGTCCTTCCTCTACTCAGCTGTTAAATGGATCTTAAAGCTCGGATCTGACCGTATAACCTCATTCCCCCACTTAATAAATTCCAGGGGCTCCGGTAACCTCTAGGATCAGATGTAACATCCTGTTTGGCTTTGAAAACTCTTTATAACCTGGCCCCTCCCTCCGTTTCTCACTCTTTTCACTCTTTTCCTTTCATGGGACATGAGATGGGTGGACAAGGAGAGTGGGCCAAGAAATGGGAAGGGGGGGAGGCTTTTTAGCTGAAGCAGTCCAGAATTCCATGTCACAGGGTTTGGGCGAGAGGCATTTGCCATCCAGTGGGGCTGTCACTCATTTTGCCTGGGGCTCCCGTCCTCAAGTGTACTGTGAATGGGAGAAGGCATACTATTTCTCTTTTAAATATTAAGGAATAAAGGAGAATAAAGAATAAAGAATAAAGAATAAAGGTGTTCCTGCAGGTGAAGTCCTGGCAGTTAGAAGCCTGGTATCTCAGTACTGCTCCTGGGCTGGGTCACTGAGGTAAGGGCCCATTAATGGGCTGGTCTTGGGAATGAAAGACTGAGCAATCAATCAGCAAGTCAGTAAACACTGTTCCCTGTGCAATAGAAATCTCTATTCTTAAGGCTGCTGGGTGGCTCAATGGATAGAGCACTGGAATCTAGAAAACCTGAGTTCAAATATAGCCTCAACTACTTACTAACTCTGTGACCCTGGATGAGTCATTTACCCTCTTCCTCAGTTTCCTCAGCTATAAAATGGGGATATAATAGCTCTCAGGGTGGTTGTGAGGATTAAGTAAAATAATATTTATAAAGTGCTTAGCAGAATGCCTGGCACATAGTAGGTGCTTAACCTATGATCATTTCTTTCCTTCTAATGAGGGAGACAAGTATATATTAAAATACAGAGAGGGTAAATATGATAAATATAACATAGTTCGATGGAAGGCATTTGGACAAGAGGGCAGTATGGAGCTGTCAGGAAAGGATTCCTGTGGAAAGAAATGCTTAAAGAAAAAGAGAGATGCAATGATGGAGGTGGAAGAGTACATTCTAGGCATCTGAGACAGCTTATGCAAAGATACAGAGGCTGGAAATGGAATCCTGTGTATGGGGAATAGAGAGAAGGCCAGAGTGGACAGATCACAGACTGTGTGTGTGTGATATAGTATCCAGTAAGGTTGGACAATTAGGCTGGGGTCTAGATGCGAAGGGTTTTAAAAACTAAATAGAAGGGGGCAGCTAGGTGGGTCAGTGAAAAAAGAGAGTCAGGCCTGGAGACAGAAGGTCCTGGATTCAAATATGGCCTCAGATATTTCCAAGCTGTATGACCCTGGGCAAGTCACTTAACCCTAGCCCTTACTGCTCTTCTGCCTTAGCACCAATACACAGTATTGATTCTAAGATGGAACATAAGGGTTGTTTTTTTTTAAGCTAGAGTATTTTCTGTTTTATCTAAGACACAGTGGGGAGATACTGAGGCTGAAACCTCAAGGTGTTTCAGGATGAAGGAAATAAGACCTAGAGAAACTGAGTAACCTTTTCCAAGGTCATACAGTAAATAAATGGCAGGCCTGGGTTTTGAACTCATGTCTTCTTACTCTAAAACCAGTTCTCTCCCCCTCTTCTTTCACACTGCATTAAAAGAAAATCCATTGTATTTTATGGCTGTGTCAATGGTTAGTTGCCACAGATTGGTTGGCTCTCTAAACCGGACTTGCTTCTTTGGCAGTCCAGCCACAAATCCGTACGTCAGCATGCCACCCGAAGGAGGGAAGGCCGCAGAATCCAAATGCTTTAGCTCCCTCTTCTGACCATTTCCTAATGTTTCACTCATCAAAATCCCCTCCTGGTCTAGGCAGCCCCTTCCTAGCACTCTCTCTTCCTACCATGTCAAAACTGGAAAGCGGTGACAAATGGGACGGGAAGACTTGGACCCAAGGATACGAAAAGAGGCAAAAGGCAGTCTGAGGTCTAGCCAGGCAGCAAACGAATCCATCAGGCCCTCACTGGTACATTTGCCACTTCTACAGATGTAAATGCGCACCCCTAAGTTGATAATGGGCTGAGTCGGGTTGGAGCTGGCTCCGGCTTACTTTTGGATGTCTTCCCATCATTCTTTTGGCTGCTTACACATCCCTTGAGTTCCTGCCTTAACTCTCAGCTTCCAAGGCTCCTGGACTTCTCTGTAGAGGAGATTCTTATTTAGACATGAATTGGACTAGCTCACCTGTGAAGTGCTTTCCAACTCTGAGAATGTGATAGAATATAAGCTTCTTGAGGGCAGGCACTTTTTTTTTTTTTTTTTTTGGCTAACTGAACAAATGAATGAATGGTTGGATGAATGTGATTCTGGGATTCTCTTGATAACCCAAGAAGCACTACTGGGCCAAATCTCCATAAAGTCACCAATATATTTATTTTTAAACCTTTATTTATTTTTAAACCTTTACCTTCTGTCTTAGAATCAATAATGTGTATTGGTTCCAAGGCAGAAGAGTGAGTGGTAAGGGCCAGGCAATGAGGGCCAAGTGACTTGCCCAGGGTCAGACAGCTGGGAAGTATCTGAGGCCAGATTTGAACCCAGGACCTCCCGTCTCTAAGCCTGACTCTCCATCCACTGAGCTACCCACCTGCCCCTAAAGTCACCAATTTAAATAAACCTTGAGCATCATCTCAAAATTGTGGAAAGTAAATAATTGAATTACAGACTCATGAAAGTAAAGCAGTAGACTTCATCCCACTCAACACATGCCAAGAGAACACATATAAGAGAGGCTTAAAACATTCAACAGTTTTTCAGATTTCAGCTCTTGTTTCCACACAAATGGACAGAGTCCTGCTGTTAGTTATCAAAACATTATCCAAACAAACAGGATTCAAAACCAGAGGACCTGGGTTCAAATCCCACTTCTACCAATTTACCTGTGTGACCTTGGGAAAATCGCCTTCCCCTTCTGGGCTTCTGTTTTCTATCTGTAAAATGAACAGGTTGAAATAGATGATCTCCAGGTTTCCTTCAAGCTCTGTTATATATGATCCAATAATCATTTGTTTGACTTTGAAATGCTTCCGTTTATTGGTTGTTTTTTAGCCTCCGTTAGGTTTCTAATTATTGTGTAGTAGTCTAGTTGAGTTATAGAATTTAGCTTCAGAGAACCAAAGAAAGATCAGGAAATAGTGTGGGGTAACCGGGACGATGGCCCTAGTTCCCATGGGAGGAGGGAAGGGAATAATTCTTCAGCCTCTCAAGAGTCAGTTCTGGACTACCTTTACTGTCTCCCAGGCTTGGGCTGTCACCCCCTCCAAAATCCTGTAGCTGCCCTTCTCCAGGGCTTCTTTGGTTGGGGCTGGGGTGGGGTGGCTCAGGTAGAGCACTAGCTAGGTGACCTCCACTCTGTGGCCAGAATAAGCTGTCTTGCTTGGGGTCCCGTGCCCACTGGAATACCTGGGGCCAGCTGGGGAGACCAGCCCCAAACATACAAAGTGACTACGGTCTACACTGATCTCTGCTAATATTCCCAGACCCCATAATTAGCTCCCCATCCCATTACCCTACACTTCCTCCCTTTTCCTGCCCCCTCTGAAAAGCCCCTTCTGTTGGGGAGCTCTGGAAGAAAGTAGCTGCTCAGACTTCTGTCCACATGCAGGAGCATGTATGTCTCGGACACCCTTCCCCACAGCCAGCCGAAGGGAAGTTGCCCCAGGTGCCGGAGCTTTTAGTGTGGCTCTGATCATAGATACAGGAGAGACTTCAGAGCTAGAAAGGTGATCTGAGGAGAGAATGGATCAGAGTTAAGAAGGATTCTAGAACACACAGTACTGGAGCTACGAGACAGCTTGGAACACAGAATGTCAGAGCTGGGAGAGGTTTTAGAATAGAGGAGGTCGGAAATGGAGGGGGCCTTAGAACAGAGAATGTCACAACTAGAAGGGGCTTTAGATCAGGCAACATCAGAGCTGGGAGAATCCTCAGAACCCAGAATGTCAGAGCTGGGAGAGACCTTAGAATCCAGAATGTAGAACATAGAAACCTGAGAATGTAAGATATTATAATTGGAAGGGAATTTATAAGGCATCTAATCACTACCTCCTCATTGTACAGATAGAGTCCCTGAGGACCAGACAAGAGATGTGATTCACCCAAGGCCACATACCTTAAAATTAGTCATTAATTTGCACATGCAGATAATTGAAAATAGACCTGAGTTAGCAGTGTTTTATAGTATTTTAAGAATTATAAAGAGTAGCAGAAATTAGGAGCACAACCAAAAAGCCTAACGTGCCCCAAATTTCTTACAAGCAGGTAGTGGACTTTTAGATGCCTTAATAAGAGCTGGAGAAAATGGTCTTGTAGGAAAGAGCCAGAACCAGAAAGAGAGAGTCAGAGCCAGAGAGAAAGAGAGCCAGGG
>NW_025359550.1:0-3497 GCF_016433145.1 Gracilinanus agilis | reverse complement strand
CCTTCCTTCCTTCCTTCCTTCCTTCCCTCCCTCCCTTCTTCCTTCCCTCCCTCCCTTCCTATGATCCTTGGAGTCCAGGTGGGGAGTTCACAACTTCCCTCCATGGAGGGGGCCTTAGAGGCTGTTATCTCTATTATCAGGCAAACCAGAAGCCTTTAATATAAATGTGTCCCTTGTAAGATAGTAGTGTCTCCCTCACCAGCAGCCGGGGAGGGGGGCGGGGCAGAAGGAGAAGGAGCCCTTCCAGGGGCCTCCTGGGTGCCGGATGGGGATGGAGAGAGGTTTTACAGAAGGGGAAACTGAGGCTTGGCCCGGAATCGTGATTTTTCCAGGGCAGACTCGTGAGCTCTTGTTCTCCTGCAGAAAGCAGGGGGTCCCCCAGGCCGAGCCGCCCTGACCACTGAGCCATCCCCGTCTGGAGGCTCCCTTTTGTCCAGGCCCCCCAGTCCTGCCCGAGCTGGGAGTTATTTTAAAGCCGCAGCCCTCTGCCCTCGCGTTAATGTATGCAAACACATGCAAATGTATTCCCAGGCGGAACCACATTCCATTGGCCACCGTGTCCTTGGCAACTCCATTTTATCTGGGTCATTCCCTCCCCACCCCCACTGGGGGGGGGCGGGCTCTCCTGTCCTGAGGGGCCTCTTCAGATGGGCTCCAGGGGTCAGAGAGGGAGGGAGCTGCTCAGCCAACTCCAAAGGGTGCAACCAGGAACGGGGAGGGGGGGGGGCTCTGGAAGGGGGCGTGGCGAGAGCCTCGAACCTGGGGCTCCAGGCCGGCTCCCGTCTGGGCTGCTCGCTGCCTCCGCGATCTCCTGTCAAAGGGGCAGGCTGGGCGAAGGACCTTCTTGCTCCTTGCGTGGGCCTCAGTTTCCTCGTCTGTCCAATGGGAAGGGTGGGCCTGCTGGCTGCGCTCGCTGGTGCTGCGACCTCAGGATGAGGAAGCCGCCATCTTTGTTGGTCGGACACCGAGTGTGACTGTCCGCTCGCCCAGGGTCCCACAGCTAGGAAGTGGCCGAGGCTGGATTTGAACTCGGGGCTCTCGGTCTCCAGGCCCAGCCATGCGGACCTCTCTTGTGCTTTCTGAGTGAGACTGGCTGGACCCCGGTTTCCTCGTGTGTAAAAAGGGGGCCGTAATGGCGGTGTTAGCTCAGCCCCGGGGCCGGGGAGGGTTTGAGAGGCCATCCTGGCCCAGTGCTGGCAGCTAGATCAAGGGATTCCCCTGCAAGGTAGTGAGCTGCCCGTTGGGGAAGGGTTTGAGGAAAGCAGGAGGCACCCCCCAGGGGCTGGCGATCACGCGGCCTTCCGGGCCTCTCAGAGGCCCTCGAATAGGGAGCCGCATGACGGCTGCCCAGAAGCGGGGCGGCGCTCCCAGCGAGCCGGCTTTCTGGGCTTTGACCCGGGAGCAGCGGGCAGGCAGTGCCCGGCTGGCCTTGGCCCCTCCCCCTCCTCAGACACCCCGCCCCAGGCGTTCCCAGTTGAGGGAGGAGGGGCCAGAGGCTGTGCCTCAGTTTCCCCCCTCTAAATGAGGGCGACGCCCCTGATGGCCTTAGGGCGGCTCCTGGGTGCTGGGGACCGAGGGGGGCCCGGCCGGCTGGGCTCGGAGGGGAGGAGGGGCCAGCCAGGAGCCAGGAACATCCCCAAGTCCTCCCGCTGCCTTGCTGGGGAGTGAGCTCCCCGTCCCGGAAGGTCTGGCCTCCTCACCAGATGCCCCCAGGGTCAGCCGCTCAGGCCCTCGCTTTGGCTCCCTCCTGGGTGAAAATAGAGGGGCTGGCCGTGTGTCTGTGTGTGCCCCCCCCAGGGCCCCCAGAGAATGCCGGAGAGGCTCGTGATGGAGTGGAGCCGGCTCAAAGGCCGCCTCCTAAGGAGCCCCGAGCTTTCTGGAGGGAGGCCGGGCCTTGGGATAGGGAGGACCTGGGTTCGAATTCCACTCAGACACCTGTTAGCAGGAGGACCTTCTCTCTGGCTCAGCTTCCTCAGAGGAGAAAAGTTCACACAGGGAGCAAGTGGCAGAGTGGGATTCGCACCCAGGCCTCCCACCCCAAATTCAGAGCTCGCTCTTTCTGTCTGTCTGTCTGTCTCTCCCTGTAGGTCGCCCCCCCCCCCGGCCCTTGAGCCCCCTGAGCCTGCCAGGCTGGCACCCGGGCCTGAGGCGGGGCTCCCTGCCAGTCCTTGGGTTCTGCGGCCTGAGGCTGACCACAGGGTCTCAGAGGAGGAGGCCGAGGGCTTGACGTGGGGGTCCCACAGCAGTAACGGAGCCAGGATTGGAACTCGGGTCCCAGGATCCCGGCTCTAGAGTGGGAGGCCGTCTAGGCCAACCCCTCACGTTACAGAGGAGGAAACCGAGGCCTAGGAAGTGGCGGAAGGAGGGAGCGTGCAGGCATCTCCCTGCTCCCCTTCAGGATTTGGAAAATTCAAATCCAGTCAGCCTCACGCCGTCCTCCCACAGTAGAGCCACGGAGATCTGGGTTCAAATCCCAACGCCCAAGTGACCTTGGCCGTGGCTTGCTTCTCTGCGAGCCTCGGTTTCCCCATCTGTAAAGTGAAGGGTTGGACTTCCCGCCTCTACACTTGGACAGGCCGGGGGGGGGGGGGCACCCGCGGCACCTCTTGGAGCTCGTGCCTTTGGGGCCTTCGCTACCTCCTGATGGTGTCGTGTTCGGCTGTAGTCTGGGGGCTGTGTTCGAATGCTGCCTGGGAGCCATTGTGGGTGAGTCATGTGCCCTCGCCGGCCTCAGCTTCCCCCTCTGGAACATGGGCGGGCTGGATCTGCTGCCTCTCCAGGCTCTTCCCAGCCCTTATCCCTGCCTGGGTTGGACCCTCCAAGGCTTGGATTAGGAGCCAAAGAGCCTCCGGCCTCGCCCCGCCCCCAGCTCCTTCCTGGGGTGGTTCTGAGGAAATGCTCTGGTCCAGGACTCTGTGCTGACCCCCAGCTCTCCCGTGCGGTCGTCATCTCCAGCCTCCAGGCCAGGTCCCGAGAGGCCACACGCTCCCAAGCTGCCGTCGCCTTCCCCTGGGGCTGCCCTTCCCTGCCCGGCTCCCATGTTTGGCTCCCATGCCGGGGTGCCCGCCAAGACAAACCCAGCCCCGCGGGCTCGGAACTGGGCTCGGATCAGGGAGGCCTCGAGCCCGGGACACGGAGAGGCTCGGGTGGGCCGGAGGAGGCCGCCACGAGGCAGTGAGCTCCTCAGCCCCGCTCTGCTGACCCAGAGAAGGGGGTGGCATCCCCGGGCGGAGGGCAGACGCCCCGCCTCTTGTTTGGGGGAGCCCCGGGCTGCCAGGGGGCCTACTGTGAAAAGAGGCTCCAAGCCTCTGCTTTAAAATATGGAGCCAGGCCTGGAGGCGGGAGGTCCTGGGTTCCAGTCTGGTCTCAGCCCCTTCCCAGTCGAGGCCCTTCACCCCCACTGCCTGGCCCTCCCTGCTCTCTGCCCTGGCACCGATGCCCGGGGGCTGTGCCCATCGTCCCAGGGCCTGCCCGGGGCGAGTGCAGCATGGGGGGGC
>NW_025359549.1:0-2511 GCF_016433145.1 Gracilinanus agilis | reverse complement strand
GAGAGAGAGAGAGAGAGAGAGAGAGAGATTGTTTGGCAACTCTATGGGAGATAAATTGGAATATAGAGAAATTTGAAGAAGGGAAAGCATTTAGGAGGCTACTGCACTAATCTAGACCAGTGATGGCTACTACAATAATCTAGGTCAGTGATGACAAACCTTTTAGAGACCAAGTGCCTGAACTGCACCCTTGCACCACTTGTGAGCCACACCCTTACCCAAGACAGGGAAGGGAGGAAGTGCTTCCATTGAACTGCTGGGCAGAGGGACAGATGATATGAAAGAAATGTCCTCAGATGCAGTAGAAGGGGGGAGGGAGCAGCCCCCTCTAGATTGTGTGCCATAGGTTCACCAACACAGAGCTAGGCAAAAGATATTGATGGGAAAGGGATGGATTTGGAGGAAAACACTACAAGCTTTTGTTTTGTATATGTTTAATTTTTTATATCTCTGGAATATCAGATTTGAAATGTTTCCTAGGAAGTTGGTGATTAAGGGCTAAGAGCTCATAGGAGAAAAATGGGCTAGAATTAGAAATCTCTGAATCTTGTATCTGTATAGAGATGAAAATTAAAACTATGAGAGCTAATGAGGCTACTGAGAGAGAGGAAGTGTGAGACATAAAGAGGGTTTAGGAGAGAAACTTAGAAAACATCCAGTAATATGCTGTTTAAATTTTTAACAACCAGCTCTCTAAAAGTTGAGCTATGGGGGCAGCTGGGTGGCTCAGTGGCTTGAGAGCCAGGCCTAGAGACGGGAGGTCCTGAGTTCAAATCTGGCCTCAGACACTTCCCAGCTGTGTGACCCTGGGCAAGTCACTTAACCCCCATTGCCTAGCCCTTACCATTCTTCTGCCTTGGAACCAATACACAGTGTTAATTCCAAGATGAAAGGTAAGAGTTTAAAATTAAAAAAGGCAAGCTAAACTTTTAAGTTTAACCTGAATTATTAACATTGTCTCCATTACTTCCTTACATTGAGACAATTGACAAAACAATGAATCAAGCCCCAATTTCTGAGGTGATTTCTTCGTGATGGAAATTTAACAACCGGCTTTCCTAGTAGTAGCTGGCTCCAGCATACCACTGGGCATGTTTGTTATTATGGGCTGTTAAACGGATGATAAGACAGCAAAGCAGACTGTGAATGAGTGGTCATGCAGGTAGGAGCAGGAGCAGTAAAGGACCAGAGAGGACACAGCTTCTAGGAGGAGAAGATGGTCAATGGTTCCAAATTTAGCAGGAAAGTCAGTAAGGATAAGAACTGAGAAAAGGCCATTAGATTTGATAATTAAGAGATCATCAGTGTCTCTGGAGAGATAGTTTTAGTTGAATGATATAGTCAAAAGCCAGACTGCAAATAGTCAGGAAGTGAGTCAGAGGAGAGAAACCACTGATTGTAGAAAACTTTTCCTCATTTTTATGAGAAAGAGAAGAAAAATATCAGATCCTAGCTTAAGGGTAATAGGATCTAAAGAACCTGTTGTTGTTTTTTTAACCCTCACCTTCCATCTTAGAATCAATACTGTGTATTGGCTCCAAGGCAAAAGAGTGGTAAGGGCTAGGCAATGGGGGTCAAGTGACCTGCTCAGGGTCACACAGCTGGGAAGTGTCTGAGGCCAGATTTGAACCCAGGACCTCCCATCTCTAGACCTGGTTCTCAATCCACTGAGCCACCCAGCTGCCCCCAAAGCTGTTTTTTTTTTTAAAGGATAATAATTGGATATATTTGAATGTAGTTGGGAAGGAACCAATAGATAGAAGGAAGTTGAATATTATGGAGAAGGCAGAGGGAAGAAGGGATGCCCGAGGTTGCAGTCTACTGGAGAAGACAGAAAAGGATGGGATCAAGAAGAGGGACCACATCATATTACATCTAGTTATTAAAAATTAGCTTGAAATGATAGTCATGAGTGAGCTTGGACTCTTGTAGCTGTGTTCTAGTGAACTTGAAACAATGATGCAGTAGAAAGGAAATATGAATCTGGAATCACAAGACCCATATTTGAACCCAGCTGGAGACTGGAGAGCCTGCATCTTCCATATTGTACTACCTGTGTGACCCTAAACAAGTCCTTTACCTCCTCTGGATCTTAGTTTCCTTATTTATAAAATGACAGGTTTGGATTAAATGATTTCTTTGGTCCTTTCCAGCTTTCAATCTACCCTCTGATTTTATGAGTCCTTGCTGTGTATTAAGATACAAATACAATAAAATTGGACATTTGGGCAAGGGTGGAGAGGTGACTGACCAGAGGGTCTGAGTCTGAGATTTTATCTGTGTGGAGAATTCCCAGTATAGAAATCTTCTCCATTGAAGGTACTTTTGTAATATAATCTTAGAAAATTCCCTGGGTTCCTAGAAAATCAAGCAACTTATTCATGGTCATGTAGTTTGTGTGTGCCAAAGACAAGATTTGAACACGAATCTTCCTGATTCTAAGCCTACATAAGGATAATGCTTATCGTATAGTATAATACAATACAATACAATACAATACAATACAATATA
>NW_025359548.1:0-7820 GCF_016433145.1 Gracilinanus agilis | reverse complement strand
AAAGCTCTGATACTAGAGCTTACCCTCTAAGGACACAGATTTAGAGAACCCAGACAGGGAAAGCTTTTGGAAAGTGAAAAGTACTATATAATGTAAGTTAATAGTATATTAGCCTCTCAGCCAATATCTAATGATAAAAAAAAAAAACACAATATCCAGAGTAAGGTAATAGCCTCCCAGACCTTCTCTCTCTTTCAACCTCTTCCATTTCAGAAGCACACACGCTTTAATCCTTTTCTGTCATTCCTGTATTGCCAGCAACTTTGCGAAAATTTCCTCTACTTTATTGTTAGATGGAATTCATCACAAGTACTTTATAAACCACTGAAGTCACAGGTCCAGATTTATCCCTCTGTATGCATGTGTGCATGTGCTAATTCCCTCAAGTATTGAATGTATGCTCTTTGAGGGCAGTGACTATTTCTTTTTACATGCCTAATGTTAGGCACAACATCTTACATATAGGAGGTGATTTGCAATATTTACAGTTTTACAAATAGTTAAACTTCCCTGAATATCATGTTTTCCTCCTAACTGCTAGAGTATAATTCTTCCTCTATAAGTTCGTAACTTTAAAGTGGTGAGAATTTTACCATTAGATGCTAAAAAGTTATACCTGAGAAAGGAAGGTGGGTGGTGCTCAGATCTTTTGCATCTCTTTGTTTTCTAAGTTGAGTCTGTGTTTCTTCTGGGAGGGGAATTGTGTCAATGGAAGACTCACAGTCAATTATCTTCAAACAGGATCCTAGCTGTAATCAATACAGAGCACTTTCCTTCTTCGATTGGCAGACATGAGTTAAACATTGGCACAGCATTCAAATACTTATCACTCTGTTAATGAGGTTTTTTGTAATCCCTATGGAACTGGCATCAAAAGATGCCTAATGCAATGCAATGCCTCAGGAATGACAAGTGTTTTCACCAAGCATTCATTATAATGTGTCATTATTGACAAGAGAATATATTGTCTGCCAACCATAAAGAACGAGACTTTTTTTTTCTTAGCAAAAAATTACTCTCATTATATAATTCCAAGTTTGATTGTTTTTTAATGAAGATATTTCCAAACTGTCCCTCCTCATCTCTGGCTATATCTCATGCTGAACCTTCCCCATGGATTTTCAGGTGTTCTTCCAAGTGATGCTATGCTTCTGACCTGGCCACAATAGAAAGAACTACTAAGCTGTCCTTGGATATCAGAGATTTGGCAAAAATAGGAGAAAGATTTATTGTGTTGTACTTTCTTCTTTAGGTGAAACTTCAACTATTTACAGGCCATGCTGTGTTTTCTTCATTGTTGAGTTGTTCTTAATGTGATGTTTTATAGGAAAAAAAACTTTAAATAATCTCAGAAGAATAGCTATTTAAGGCATCAGATGAGGCAATAGTTTCAGTACTTATAAGAGGCTTAAGATCTCGATTGAATTCAACTATCTCTTACTTAGGGAATCAAAATGAGCAAAGCAGAATAAGAGTGAATTAAGTCCTGCTCTCTCTTTGCACAGCAGGATCTCTACTCCTCCCTCCCAGATAATGAAGGTATCAATTATGCAGACATTGATAGGTAGAAATAGTTCTTATACAAGTTTATTTATTCATCCATCATAGCTCTCAGAACTTGAAGTCCATTCTCATGGCCAGAATCTCTTATCAGTTTTTTGCTTTTTTTTAACCCCTAAGGTGCCCTGGTACTCTCTGGTGGTTTAATCATGGCATCAATGTTTCTTCCCTTTATTATTTTCTTAAACTTTCCAAAATGAAAATCTGATTAAGGGTGAAGGTAGATTAAAATCATTTTCTCTGTCCCTCTTCCTCCTCATCCTTATGCTTAGCATCTTCAAAAAAAAGCAAATCTCACACAAAGGGACATTAATACACAGTAAAATTTAAAAAAAATTATATAGTCAACATTAAAAGGTATAAGAAACAAAAGGAAGAACTTAGAGGCATAAAAATTTTTGAAGTTAAACCTAGCTAATGTGTAATATAAGAAGACTAATTTTTATTATCTTTTCCAAATTAACTCCACCTCAATTTTTCCTAAATGATATTTGTGATTAAATTTGCTCCCCTTTATTCTTTTTTTATATATTTATTTCAATCAATATTTCCCAAATACCTGTTAAAATTAACAATGATTTCTTAAAAATTTGAGTTGCAAACTCTTCTCTTCCCTCTTTTCTCATTCCCTTTCTTGAGGTGGACAATTTGACATTCATCAATACATAGTTCCATATTGACCATGTTGCAAAAGAAAACAGATTTAAAACAAAGAGAGAAAAAAGTTTGAAAAAGGATGCTTTGATATTTATTCAAGTTCATCAGTTTTCTCTCTAGAGATGGATAGAGATTTTCATCATGAGTCCTTTAGAATTGTCTTGTTTCATTATCATTATCATAGGATGTAACTCTCTCACAGTTGATATCCTTCTTAATATTGCTCTTACTGTGTACAGTTTCACCTGGTACTGTGTATTTCATTATGTATGAGTTCATATAGTCTTGACAGGTTTATCTTTTTATTCTTCTCTTGATTCTTGTATTTAAAAAACATTTTTATTCATCTTTGGTCTTTTCATCAGAAATGCTTGAAATCCCCTTATTTCATTAAATATCCATCTTTTTCTCTTGAAGGTTTATATTCAGTTCCACTAAGTAAATCATTCATCATTGTTATCCCACCTCTTCTACCATCCAGAATAGTATATTCTAAAACCTCTGCTCCTTTAATATTATAGTTGCTACATCTAATGTGATCCTGATTGCAACTCCATGATAACTGATTGGTTGCTTTCTGGATGTTTGAAGAATTTTCTCTTTGAGAAGCTCTAGAATTTGACTCCTATTCTTGGGAGTTTTAATTCAGATAGTGTTCATTAGATTCTTTATATTTCTACTTTACCATCCACTTAGAATATCTAAAGATAATTTCCCCTGAAAATTTCTTGAAATATGATGTTTAGGCTCTTTCTTTGATCATAGTTTTGAGGTGACCAATGATTTTTAAATAATCTGTCCTCACTCTGCTTTTCAAGTCTTTTGTATTACCACTAAGATCTTTTACATTTTCTTTTTTCCCATTCTTTTGACTTTATTGGTTATTGATGCCTCACAGAGTAATTAACTTCCACTTGTATAATTCTAATTTTTAAATATTCTTTCATTCAGTGAGCTTTTCCTTCTCTTTTTCCATGAGCAAATTCTGCTTTTAAAGGAGTGAATTTCATCACTGAATTTTTGTACCTCTTTTTCCATTTAGCTATATTTTATGATGTTATTTTCTTCACTATTTTTGTGCCTCTTTTAATGAGGAGGTAATTCTTTTTTGTTTATATTTCTTTACCTAATTTTACTCTTTTACTCATTTTATTTTGAAAAATAATTTTTAGCTCTTCCAGGAATTACTGTTAGTGTTGTGTCTAATTCATATTTATTTTTTGAGTCTTGCGTTGTAGCTGTACTGACTTCTAAGTATTCTTTTGAGTTTTTACTGTGATTTTCCTTATACTCTAGTAGAATTTTATACACAGTTTTTTTTATTGTTGTGGCTGCTTTTTCCCCACCCTATTTTTTGATTTGTTAGTTTATATTAAAGTTGAGATCTATTCCCAGTTGGAGAGAGGGCATTATCTCACTTCAGGCTTTTTTCATAATGCTAATTTTAGAGCTAATTCTGAGAGGTTAGAAGTTTTTAATGTTTCCAAAGTAGTGCAGTTTTACAAGAAGTGTGGGCACTGCTCTCTTAGTCTGTGATCTACTCCTTACCCAGAAAGAGACCCTCATGCAATTGATACTACCTCTCAGGGTCCTGTTCTCTTGAGACCAGAAATAATACAATTCCTTAAGTTCTTTGATCCATTAGGGCCAGATGTTATACTGAACCTCAGGGCTTTCACTCCAACTTGACCAAAAGTGCTCTTCCCTGCCTTAGAACTATGAAAATTTTACAATAATTATCTCATTTTTAAACATAATGGTAATATAATTATCCCTGAGTTTCATACAATGCCCTGCTCTTTAACTTCAGTGAATTCAAATGAAAATGATCTGAATTTAATCTCAATCAATCTCAACGTTGACTTGGGAATATTTCTAATGTTTAGGTAGAAATTGAAGTTTAGATTCATGTCTTTCTCTAGTTAACTACTGATTTTTCATATTTGAAGAAAAAGCCACATTACTGAATATGTTTTGATGATGAAAGAACAAATTGCATATGCTATATTTGAATATATTGACACCGGAAGGGAACTTAGGAAAAAAGTGGACATTTATTAGGACTTCTCTCTATTCTTGTGTTGGTGGGCACACTGATTACATTACTGTGTTTCTTCTTCCTTGAGACATCTGTAGATCAGTGGTTTTCTTCAGGATCTTCTTTTTCTGCCATAGCTCAGTCCTACCTTCTTTAACCTTTCTTCTTCCATTCCTTAGAAGTTTTCTTTGGTTCTGAGTTACTTCTTTCCTTTGATACCAGTTACTTAGGCTTTGATCAAATCTCTCAAAAATGGCTTTTATTAATTCAAGTTGGATATACAGAATCTGTTTTCTCTTGGTTCTTTTTCTTCTCTTTTAATTTTTTCTCTTTTTTCCAGATTACATGTTGATATAATTTTCAAAATAATCAGTTTCTGACATTTTATGATCCATGTTTTCTCTGACCTTCCCACTACCTTAGAATGGCAGGTAACATGATAAGGGTAGCATATGTGTTATCATACAATATATATTTCCATGTTAATCATGTCATGAATGAAGATAATTTCACTTAGACTAGAGAAAATTCATGGAGGAAATACAGTGAAGAATAGCATACTTCAATCTACATTCAGACTACCAACAATTATTCTATGTAGCCTTTTTCATTATCAATCCCTTGGAGCTGTCCTGGATCCTTGTATTGCTAATAATAATTGTTTTTCACAATTAATCATCATTGTACTTTATTGCTATTACTATATACTGTATTCTGCTCACTTCAATTTGTATTACTTAATATAATACTTTCAGGATTTTTTGTGATCATCTTGTTTATTATTTTTATGGTCTTATTTGGTTCTAATGGATTAATTCCACCAAAAAGTGTTCTTAGCTAACAAAAGTAAATAATTTTAAATCAGGAAAATGTATCCCCACCCTTATACTTATATGCTGCAATCTCTACAATATGCACTTTATTTGCTGGAATTGACCTAGAAGTGTAAGATGTCTCTTAAAGTTTTCTTTAATTTTTTTTAAATTATTCTTGCTTTTCCCTGCTAAGAAAGATTTCTTAGAGACTTTTCTTAACTCTTCTTTATTAGTCCAGCTCCCTCTTTTCATGAATAAGAAGGGTGATTTTCATTATAATTATCAATCAGTAGCCCCACTTTTTTTTTAATCAGTCAAATCCAGGCTCTTTTATACATTATTTTATACTCTTCTCTCCTACCCTGAGGTTCTCAGTCAGTAGTCCAACAAATAATTTTTCCTTTGACTTCAGGATTCTATAGTCAAATATTCTTCAATTCTTTTTATCTTGATATATCATTTCCCTGTCTTCCAGGCAATTACTCCAAATTTAACCTTCATGGAAGGTGGGAACATACACTTGGGCTACTCTTTCCTTTTAACCTGCTACTTGACTATATCATTCATTCTGAGTCCAGCATCTAAGCCAATCAAGGGACATGCTTTGATATTTTCTGATTAATATTTAAAATGGTCTTGTAATTTAATAAAGTAATTATTAAGTAATAAATTATATCTGAGATCTCACAATAGCTTTTTAAATATTATTCACTAAATTAATGACTTTTAAAAGAAGATTGCACTGGTCTTTCTTCCTATTCTCATTTCCCCACAATCTTTTAGGCTGAAGTAAACCTTAAAGTTATTATCTATATAATTATGTAACATATAACAAAATAGACAATAATAATTTACAAAGAATCTGCTTTGATATTGTGACTATGAGGAAAATCACAGTCAGATTCTACCTTTAACCTTGCTCTGGAAATACAGTTTTACCTTGAGCTCTCTGAAGATAACTGAAGTCATTTTTTTTATCATTTTCCTTTATAATGTTTCTTTTCACAATAGAAATTAAATTCAGTTTTCTAAGTAAATGGCTCTTGGACTCTTTCTTGTTATTAGTTAAATTACTCAGTCTCACTTGAAACAATTTCTTTTACTCTGTGGTACTGAAACCTCTCTTGCATTAACACAATAACATTTAAAAATTTTTATTTAGAATACTTTTCCGTGGTTACACGACTCACAATTTTTCTGACCCCTCTTCCCTCACCACTCCCAGAGCTGATAAGCAATTCTACTGGATTATACGTTTATCATTGTTCAATAACTATTTCCATGTTACTCATATTTGCAATAAAGTGATCTTTTAACATCAGAACTCTAGCCATATCCACATCAAACCACATGATCAATCATATGTTTTTCTTCTGCATTTCTACTTCCACAGTGTATTATTATTGTGTATTGATTATACCACAGCGTATCCATCTCTGTGTACAATGTTCTTCTGACTCTCCTCCTTTCCCTCTGCATCAGTTCCTGGAGGTCATTCCAGTTCACATGGATTTCCTCCAGTTTATTATTCCTTTGAGCACAATAGTATTCCATCACCAACAAATACCACAATTTGTTTAGCCATTCCCTAATCAATGGACACACTTTAATTTTCCAATTTCTTGCCACCACAAAGAGCACGGCTATAAATATTTTTGGACAAGTCTTTTTCCTTATTATCTCTTTGGAGTACAAAACCAGCAGTGGTGTGGCTGCATCAAAGGGCAGGCATTCTTTTAAAAAACTTAGTGCATAGTTGCAAATTGGTCTCCAGAGTGGTTGAATTAATTCACAATTCTGCCAGCAGTGTATTAGGGTCCCAATTTTGCCACATCCCCTCCAACATTTATGACTCTCCTTTGCTGCCATATTGGCTAGTCTGCTAAGTAACACAATAATATTTTAATAAAACCAATTGACATGAACTTTGGAGCCAGTAGGCACAGAGGCATAGAGTGCTAACATCAGAGTTAGAAAATTACATCTACTATTGCCAGTTATCTTAGTATGAAGTTATCATTTAAGTTCACATCCTTAATAAACTTGCCCAAGGCAGACAATGTTTAAGCCCATATCCTTGCCAGTTATCCCCTCCTGTACCCTGATATAATCCAATCCTTACTCAGAAGATTTTTGGTTCTTTGATCCATGTCTCTGTATAGCTCATAAATCTTTTGCCTCTGCCCCTCTGATACTGTCAATAAGTCATTTTCCTCAATATGTCAGTGATCAAAAGGTTATTAAAAGATTATTGAACTATTAAAATCATGTGAAAGGTGTTCCCAATCACCAATAACAAGAAAAGTAAAAATTAAAATAACCTTTATATTTCTCTTTACAGCTGGAAAATTCATAAAGATGAAAATAGATGGCAATAGTCAGAGGATTTGAGGGAAGATAGGTACACTACTTTATTGCTGATAGCACTATGAATCGATACAATCCTTTTGTAAAACAACATGAAAATTGTACAAATAATATCTAAAATATCCATGCCCAGGAACCCAGAAACCCTGTTATAAGGATTATACCCTAAGGAAGTCACTAACAAGAAGAAAGTTCCTATATACACTAAATGGCTAATGTAATGCAATATTACTGTATTCTAAGAAATGTTGAATATGATGAAAACAATAATGGAAAAGTATAGGAACTGATTCAGAGTTGTGAGCAGAGCAAACAAGATAATATACATATTGCCTACAGCAATATTAATAGAATAAACATATCTATATATACATATACATATA
>NW_025359547.1:0-9115 GCF_016433145.1 Gracilinanus agilis | reverse complement strand
GGAGAGAGAGAGAGAGAGAGAGAGAGAGAGAGAGAGAGAGAGAGATGCATGTATGGATACACTGACTTACATAGGATACACAGGTTTTCATAATGAGCATTTATACCGTATACATGTATTTATGTATGTGTGTATGTATATCAAGGTCAAATTTCTTTCCATTATGCCACCAATATTCTAAGAGTAAACCAAATAAACATACATGTGTCCATGTTGTATCTATACATATATACGTGTGCACTTGTACCCACATATTCAAGAAAGTGGAATCCAAAGACCAAAAGTCATGCTCTCTGCCCCAAAGGGCCGTCCGTCCCCAGCAGTCAGACAAACAGCCAGCTTTCTCATTCTGTTGTGATCTGAGCCATGAGAGACATCAGTCTGGGGATGGCTTGAAATACTTGGCTAAATTTCGCAGAGAAAGGAGGATTCCACGCTGGAAGGGACTTTAGTGATTGTCTAATCCAGCTCCTTCATTCTACAATGGAAATTGAGGCTCAGAGAGGCAAAGTCCCTCCACTAATAGACAGGAGAAAGAGTCAAGCCCAGGGCTTGTGCCTCTGGGTGCAGCATCCTCTCCATTCATTGCCCCACACTGCCTCAAGGCACTCAGATAATGATCCCAGGGTCCAGGCCACACAAGGCTCTCTTTAAGTGGGGGGCTCTCGGCCTCTTCTGAGAATATTTTGGAATGCATAAAACAAGATCCATCGGATTACAGGGGAGATCGAAGCTCCTGAAATCGTTATCCAAATAGTGGGGGCTTGGGGGAACTCCTGCCAATTGGCAATGAAGCAGCCCTGCAGAAAGCCAGGACGAGGGATGGACTGTTGGCAGAGCTGGGAATCAGTAAGGACACTCTGGAAAAATCATTTGGAATTCTGGGAAGAAAAGGATGAATATGTCCGTAGCCTGTGAGAGCTTCCTGCCAGCAGAGAGTCCACAGAGGTCGGAGATAACAAGGAAAATCCTGGATACCCTAAAATATTGATGGCAGCATTTCTTACACTTGCAAAGAATGGCAAACAAAACAGATGCCCATTGATTGGGTAAAGGCTAAACAGACTGTGGCACAGGCATGTAAGGGAATATTATTGTGCTATGAGAAACAGGAGGGCAGCTAGATGGCACAGGGCATAGAATGCTGGGCCTGGAGTCAGAAGACCCGAGTTCAAATTGGCCCTCAGTTACTAGTTGTGTGACCCTGGGCAAGTCATTTATTTATTTGTTTGTTTGTTTGTTTGTTTGTTTGTTTTAGAAAATACATATAACATCTGGAGATGAATTTTTATTTCATTTAATTTTTAAATTTTATCTTTATTTTAATACAAATTTCCACATAAGTTTTCTGAAGTTCTACAGTCCATACTGTCTCCTTCTCTTCTTCCCTCCCTGCTCCTGGAGCTGGCGAGCAATTCAATCTGGGGCATACGTGTATTATCATGCAGAACATGCTTCCATAGTATTCATTTTTGTAATCAAATAATCTTATAGAACCCAAACCCCAAAACATACACCCAATAAATGTGCTAAATCATCTGCTTTCATCTGCATTCTTTCTCCCACAGTTCTTTCTCTGGACGTGGAAGAGCATTCTTCGTCCTAAGTCCCTCAGAATTGTCCTGGATCATTGCATTGCTATCAGTAGCAAAGTCTATCACATTTGATTGTCTGGGCAAGTCATTTAAACCTGTTTGCCTCAGTTTCCTCATCTGTAAAATGAGCTGAAGAAGGAAGGTGAAACCACCTAGTCCCTTCGCCAAGAAAACCCCACAAGGGGTCACAAAGAGTCAGACACACCTAAAAAACAACCAAACAACAAAAATACTAAATTTAAAAAAAAAACTTAAGTAATTATATTTTTTCTAATACGCAGATCTGGCCATGCCTTTTTCCCTAACTCAGTAAACTCTGGTGGTTCTCTATTACTTCTGGAATCCAATCAGAATTGCTCCATTTGGCATTTAAGTCTGCGCGCTACACAGCCCCTTCCTCTCTTTCTGCCTCCTTACTCATTCTCCCTCTTCATGCATTCTACGATCCATCCATACCGGCCTCCTTGGTATTTCCCATTCGCAGATGCCCTGGGCAGCCCCTCCACCTGGAATGCCTTCCTTCTCCCTTCTGCATCTCCCCATTTCTGATTTCTTTCAAGGCTCTGCTCCAACACTGCCTTCCACCAAAAGCCCTTCCTGACTCCCTCTTTGGCTTCCCAGAACTCTCCTGAATTCCTTTTGTGAGTATCATGTTGGGTCTGGCTTATAGCAGGCCTTAATAAATGCTGACCGTTTAAATGAATTACAGGAGGAAAACTGGTTTCTACAAAGAATGTTGTCAAGGATACCACAGCATGATGGCAAGAAAACGCACATTAGTAACTTGCTCTTAAAAGTCTCTCTTAGAGTTCAAGTGAGAAGAATGCCTGGCAATGAATTATCAGGGAAGCCTGAGAGGGAGGAACCCGCACCGAGACTGACTCCTAAAAGGGGCCAAATACTATTCTTCTGATCCTTAAACTCGAACACGCTTCTAAAAAAATTAAATTCCGTCATCGGGCATTTCATGAAACATCAGATGATTATTAAAACAACATTGAAGGATAACAATAGGGATACAAACGAGATCAAAAAAATTTTTTACAAAGAATTAACTTTTAAAAAATCGATCCACTTTCTAATGAACTGAAAATTATTTCATCAACAAAACACAATTACTTTCCAAATAATCGTTGAAACTTCCAAGGAGTCTTTAAGCATTTAATTGCTGTTTGATCTGGCAGCAGAGGAAATGCTCTGCAGATATCAATTCTCCTAAAAATGTCTATCGCAGAACTAACATTCTGTTAGCATTTCCATTAAAAGGATGAATGGGAAATCGAGATTTGGGGGTTTGGGGTATTTAGCTAATTTCTTTGCTCCGTCATTCTCTAAGACAAGGAAGAAGGATACAGAATTAGCTGCTGCCAGGGTCTTCTTTCTCCTGTCTTATGAACACATGCCCCTGCTTATCAGAAAGCTACCACCTGTCGAGGACCCACAGTCAACCTAATATCGGGATCCCTTGAGCTCTGGCCTCACGGCACCTGAGAAAACAAAGGAGGGAGCCGCCGTCTGACAAAGAAACAATTGACGTACAAAGTCATCATCATCGCTGCTCGGAATTCTGGTGTGTTCGTTCTGTGCATGTGACTCCCACCAGCTTACAGCACAGTCCAAAGTATGGGACTTTTCCAAGGCCACGCATACAACCTAAGAAAATACGGACACATAAGGAAAGGCATCCAGAATGCCTAGAGCTGCACGCTCTGACAGGGTAACGTCTCGCCTGTTTCTCTTGCCTTTCCTTTAGCCAACACAATCCATTTTAAAGCCGCAGCATAGGCTCCATTTGAAAGAAGTCTGGCCCAGTTCTGGGAGTTCCTCCTGGTTTTATACGCTGCCACAGAATGGGGAAGAAACTGCTGTCCTCATCAGGACTGCCAGCAGCCGCCACTGCCTGCTCCCACCTTGGGCAAAACCAGAGGAATGATGCTGGAAATACGGTGTCCAACCTGCCTTCCAAAGAGTTCAGGCTGTTCTGCAGATATGCCTGAATTTCTCCTGATGGCTCCCCAGGACATAATCACGGCGGAAACAGAAGAAAGGGGCTCGCTGCTTGGGCCAGGCTGTATGATTCGAACGGATAGCAGAGGGAGGGCAACGCGGCAACGCCATTCCGTGACTATTTTGATTCCTCTTTTCTATCAAGGAAAACGATCTCTAAGTAGAAAAGATCTGGGTAAAGTCAGCTAAACCAGCTATGAAGGCTGCAATTGGAAAGGAGATAGAAAGAGCAAACCTCGCTTCCTTCAAGGAGTTTAAATCCCCAACCAGGACCTATTACAGCTGCCGGAATGATTCCAGGACGAGCTTTCTGTAATCTCTGAAGAAAGGAAAGACGGCGCGAGTCCAGAGACGGGCAAATATCGGTCCAGGTTTCCCAAGGGGGGAAGGTCCCTCCCAGAAAATCCAGAGAGGTGGGCTTGACACGGATCCCCGGCCAAATCCAAGAGATGCTCTGTATGGACTGACAAAGGCAAGCAGAGACCAGGAGGGCCCTCGCTTCACACCGTGACTGCCTGGCGGATGGGGCCAGTGTTTGGATTCCAGCAGGGCAGCTGGGAAGCCCTCCTGAGCAAGATGGGGAGATGGAGGCGCCTAGGACAGGCTCTTAGAGCAAGAGAGTAAAGCAATCATATCTTAAAAATGCTGATAAACATGCTGCCTCGAGGGTGGAATGCCCTCCCTTCTCTCCTCCTCTCCAGGAAGCCCAGGCGTCCTTCCTTCCAAACACACCTCAGGGGCCCCTTCCTACAAGAAGCCCTTCTTGATCCCCAGTGGGTAGTGTTCTCTCCTTTTTTTAATTTTTTTATACCTCACCTTCTGTCTTAGAATCAATGCTTGTATTGGTTCCAAGGCAGAAGAGCGGTAAGGGCTAGGCAATGGGGGTGAAGGGACTTACCCAGGGTCACACAGCTAGGAAGTGTCTGAGGCCAGACAAATTTGAACCTGGCTGTAAGCTGTTTGGGGTCTAGTCTCGGGCTCTGCCCCTTTGGGGAAGTCATTAGGTCGCAGATTTAGCGCCGAAAGAGACTGGCTCCTCATTTTACAGATGAGGAAATGGAAACAGAAAAACCAGATTTTGCTGGGGGCACACAGTCAGCGAGTGGAAGGGGGAGGCTCTGGCGTAGCCCTTCTCCTCCCCCAGGCCCACTTCTCTGCCTTCTCTGCCCACCCTCGCTGGCCGCCCACATCCTCTCTGGGGCTCCTTCCTCCCCCCATGATGATTCTGACCTTCACGATTCCTCTGTACCTTCCCACAGGGTCTCCTTTAAGCATCTCCCCACCGAGGACTTCCTCAGGGTCGTGGTTTTCCCAGGGCTCTCACGGGCAGGAGGCGCAGCCCAGCCAGCCCATTCCTGAGTCCATCCCCCACCTGTGTCTGCCCTGGCCCTGGTCCAACCTCGCTCTAGTCCACTGGCCCAGCCTCTCGAAGGGAGGCAGAACTTTGGGCCTCGGAGACACTCCAGATCTTCGGCGTCCATCCCTGACTGTGGAACAACCTGACTCGGACAGAGGCCGCAGGGAAGCGCTCTGGGCAAGGGGCACCCTCCGGCCCGCTCTGCCTGCATGTCCGGTTCCCAAACTCAATTAGGGAGATGCTGAAGTCTGGGCAGGCAGAGTGGGGGCCGTCATGGAGTCAGGGCATGCCGCCAGCCCCTCTGTGTGTCCTTGGCTTGTTCTGCTCTCCAGCTCCCCACACCGACTCCCCAGCTTCTTCCCTCTCCCAAAACTCCACACGGTCTCCCTTTTCCCACCAAAGCTGAGAGCAGGACGCCACAAAGCACACCCCGCACACCCCGAGATTCCCCCCGTTGGGTCCAGCTTCTGCCTGGAGGTCTCCAAACAGGGAGACGCCATCCCTCTCCAGGAAGCTGCTCCAATTCTGGGCAGCTCCAATGACTGGAGCTTTTCTTGATGTCGGTTCTAATTGGCTTCCCAGCGAGGTTCACCCAATTCTCCCGGCTCTGCCCTCTGGGGCCAAGTAGAAAAAGGCTCTGCTCTTTCCTTTTTCCTTTAAACCCTCACTTTCCACCCTAGAAACAATCTAGGGCCTGGATGCCAAGGCAGAAGAGCAGTACAAGCTGGCCAGGGATGGCAAACCTTTTAGAGACCAAGTGCCCAAACGGCAACTCTCATGATGCACATGAACCCCCCTTACCCCAGATAGGGGAGAAGGAAACACTCCCATTGGGCTACTGGGCAGAGGGGCGGGTGATGGGAGAAATGCCCTCAGGCACCGGGAAAGGGGGAAGGAGCAGCCCCCTCTGGCCCATGTGCCACAGGTTCACCACCACATGGCTAGGGACGGGTTAAGTGACTTATCTAGGGTCACACAGCTAGGAAGTGTCTGTGATCACATTTGAACCCCGGACCTCACATCTCCCTTGGAACTATCTGGCTGTCTCCAAGCTAATCCCCTTTCCACATAACAGTCCTTCAAATACTTGAAGACAGCGAGCTCACTCCCCACCCCAGCACAGACACACACTCGGGCTCCCCAAGCGAAGCAGCCCCAGTTTGTTAGATGGATGCTCTTAGGACAGCCTCAAAATCCTTTGCCATCCTGGTTGCCCCCCTCCACGCTTTCTCTGATTCATCCATTCTTAAACTGTGATGCCCAGAACCTGGTACGATGCCCCAGGCCTGTTTTGTCATAGAAGAACAGGGATGGCTTGACCTCCCGGATCCTAGAAGTCCTCTCCATGCAGCTCAAGGTGGAACTGGATTTGTTTTCATGGCTGCACCCCAAGCAGACTCCTGTTCAGTCTGCAGGCCACTAAAATCCCAAGTGCTGCTTGGGCAAACTGCAAGGATGCCTCTCGCATTTGGAAGAGTCTTTTGAGAGAGTCTTTAAAAGAAAACTTTAAAACAAGTTTAAGACTCTATATTTGTGCCCAGTTTCTTCATTTTCACTGAGAATCAAAAAAAAGTGCCCTTCCACCCCCACTTCTCTCCCTCCCCATCTCCCTTCCTCTCTCTGTCTCTGTCTGTCTTTGTCATTGTCTGTCTCTCCCTCTCTCTCGGTCTCTGTCTGTCTCTGTCTCTTTGTCTCTCTCTCCCCATCTCCCTTCCTCTCTCTGTCTCTGTGTCTGTCTCTCCCTCTCTCTGTCTCTATC
Source organism: Gracilinanus agilis (assembly GCF_016433145.1). Taxonomy (NCBI): domain Eukaryota; kingdom Metazoa; phylum Chordata; class Mammalia; order Didelphimorphia; family Didelphidae; genus Gracilinanus; species Gracilinanus agilis. The sequence goes on along the minus strand of NW_025359547.1, from coordinate 2,397 downwards.
TCTTTTTCTTTGTCTCTCTCTCTGTCTCTCTCTCTCTGCCTCTTTGTCTCCCTCCCCATCTCTTTCCTCTCTGTCTCTGTCTCTGTCTCTGTCTCTGTCTTTCTGTCTGTCTGTCTGTCTGTCTCTCTCTCTCTCTCTCTCTCTCTCTCTCACACACACACACACACCCCAAATCCCACCCAAACTTCCCATCTTCTGGAATTGCCGATGTTGGCTATAATTAAATAAAAATCAAATGCCTGCGTGGATGCAGCGCCTGGGTAATTATCAAGCCCCTCGAAGAGGCTGCAGCTACAGGGCCACCAGGTCCTCACCACCTGCCAAAGGGCATTTGACCCAAAAGCTCCCTGTCAGCCTGTAATTAGCTTCTGGTGGGCTGGTCCCCTCTTCCTTCTGCCTCCCAAAGCTGCCTGTCCATCGAGCCTCCTCTCCCGGGATATTCTGCACTTGGGCTTAGAAAACCAGCCTCCGTATGCATGGATCAATGCCTGGATAGTATCGATTCTAAGATGGAGGGTTAGGGCTTAAAATGAAATAACAGGGAAGTTAGGAATGGAAGAGGGTTGGGGGAACAGATGATGAATTCTGTTTTAGACAAATTGTGCTTAAGATGTCTGTCGCACGTGCAGTTCACGGTGCCGTAGAATACAACCTCCATTTGGAGTCTCGAGGAGAGCCCCTTCCCTCATTCACAGTTGGTACTTTTACACATCTTGTGGCCCACCGTCTCTAACACTGAGCTCTTTGAGGGCTTTCCTGCTCTTCCCGGGGCACAGTATAAATGTCTGCTGATTGGTTATCACCCTACTTAGACAATGCCGTCACCCCCATTAGAATGTGGGAGCCCTGAGGTTGGGGGGCTTTCCGTTTGCTTTTCTCTTTGTATCGCCATGGCTTAGCCCAGTGCCCAGACCACATAGTAAGCCCTTAAAAATGCCTGATGAATTGAGCGCATCCAAATCCCACCTCTGCTACTTAGTACTGCTGTGGCTTTGGCCAATGAACCTCTCCAAGGCCTCCGTTTCCCCAACCCTACAGCCAGGTTGTTGAACTAGAGGGTCTCTGATGTCTCCTTCTACTCTAAGTCTGAGCCTGTAACGAACAAATATTAAACCCCTTCTGAATTTCTGCTAACCTGTGTGCGAGGCGCCATCCTGGATGCTGGAGTTACTAGTCACGGACCCACACGTCCCCAGGGATAGGTAGGACCTCGGCGAGATCGAACCCTCCCATCTCGAGTACATAAAAGCTTGTTTCAATCTAAGGGTTGGGGAACACCTAAGTCGGTGCCAGCATTTCTGGAGAAGTGGTGATTACCTGGGACTTTCTTTCTGTGTTGAATGAGTGGGGAAGAAGGGGAGGGACGGGTCCAGGCAGCATCCTCCTGCCTTTCTAATGGTCCTCATCCCAAGTCAGGCCAGACAATGCTGACAGAATCGCCATCTGGCATGAGGACAATGGCCCACAGAGTTCTAAATGACAACAAAGTGAAAATGGGAGTCCTCAAGGGGCTTAAAATTGAGCCGTGGCCATGACAGCAGATCCTGCAAACAAAGTGGATTCCCATCGACATGGAATGGAACGTCGTTGTATGATAAGATATGACAAATGGGTTGGATCAGGAGAAACCTTGAAGGACTCATATGAACTGATGCAGAAGGAGATGAGCAGAACCAAGTGAACAATTTCTATAATGACAACCACACTGCAAAGGGAAATAACCTGAAAAGCCTTAATAACTCTTATTATTACAGCGACCAACCACGACGACCAACCACAGCGACCAACCACGGCTCTGACATCCTTCTACCTCTGGGTAGAAAGGTGATGGACCAACCATAAGTGGAGAAGTAGAAGCAGATTTTCAGACAAGGCCAACACACAGAATTGCTTTGCTTGGCTATCCTCATTTGCAACAGAAGAGGACATGGATTTTTTTTAGAGTAGGGAAAGATAGGGGGTAGGAATTGAGGGGCTAGTGATAGACAACAGCAACAACAACAACAACAAAAAAAAAAAAACAGAAGCAAAGAGGATCAATTATAACCATTAAAATACACTGTGTAGAAGAAGACAGATGAGCATGGGCTGGTTCTTTCATCTTATGACAAATACTTAAAGAGATGCTGCCAGGAGACTTAGTGACTAGAGTGCTAGACCTACAGTCAGGAAATCCCACGTTCAAATCCAACCTTATACATTTACTAGTTGTATAATTTTGGGCAAGTCATTAAACCTCTGTTTGCCTCAGTTTCTTCCTGTGTAAAATGGAGATAATAATAGAACCCACTTCACGGAGCTACAGTGAGAATTAAAGAAGACATCTATATAAAGTATTCTGCAAACTTAGAGTGCTATATAAAAGCTAGCTATTAACTATTTATATTTAATATTCAT
>NW_025359546.1:0-1101 GCF_016433145.1 Gracilinanus agilis | reverse complement strand
TTCTTCTTCTTCTTCTTCTTCTTCTTCTTCTTCTTTCTTCTCCTCCTCCTCCTCCTCCTCGTCTCTGTCTCTGTCTCTGTCTCTGTCTCTTCTCTCTTTCCCCCTCCCCCTTTTCTCCCTAAGGCTTTTCAGATGTGCCCTGATGCCTACATAACTGCAAGTCCTCCCTCCTCTTTACCACCAGAGTGCCACCCTCACTCAACTCCAAAGAATTCAAGAGCCAAGACAACATGGATGCCCCAATAACAGACGATTTTCCTCAGACCCTGCCCATCGAGCAACTCTGCTCCATTCACGTCAGCAATGAGTATGTGGAGCGACCTGCCATCTCCTGCCATCAGACCCTCTCCAGCTCTTCCCTCGCCCAGCAGGCTCACAAGTCCGATTGGTCCCTGTCTACCATACCTTCGGATTTGCCCCGAAGCCTCAGCCAGTGCCACCAGCTCCAGCTGTTGCCGCAGCATCTGAGCCAACCCAGCCTTGCCAGTTCCATCTCCCACACCACCATCACCTCCGACCAAAGGCTTCTGACCAGCATCACTCCATCGCCCTCAGATCACTCCCTCATCTGTACCCAGCCTCAAGCAGGAGCTTTGAAGGTGGAGGAGTCTCAGAAAGGTGCGGCAGAGAAGCTGTCCCTCCACACCGGTGGGCACCTCTTCATCTGCGAAGAGTGTGGTCGTTGTAAGTGCATCCGCTGCACGGCCACACGCACCCTGCCCTCCTGCTGGCTCTGCAAGCAGCGTTGCCTCTGCTCTCCCGAGAGCCTCCTTGACTACAGCACATGCCTCTGCTGTGTGAAGGGCATCTTCTACCATTGTTCCACTGATGATGAAGACAACTGTGCTGACGAGCCCTGCTCCTGTGGGCCTGGTTCCTGCTGTGCTCGCTGGGCGGCCATGAGTCTCCTGTCGCTGTTCATGCCTTGCCTGTGCTTGTATCCTCCAGCCCGAGGATGCCTCAAGTTGTGCCAGCAAGGCTACGATGGCCTCCGGAGGCCAGGCTGCCGATGCAAGAGTCACACCAACACCGTCTGCAGGAAGATCTCCTCTTCCAGTGGGGCTGCCTTCCCCAGGTCCATGGAGAAGCCCGTGTGAATGC
>NW_025359545.1:0-1541 GCF_016433145.1 Gracilinanus agilis | reverse complement strand
TATCTAATAAGACTGTAGTCAGAGAATATAGTTTTGCAGAGGCATTAAACAATGAATACATACTGAAGTTTCTTAGAATTATCTTTTACTTAGCACAATAGTATTACATTATAGTCATATATCACTTGTTCAGCCATTCTCCAATTGATGGATATCTCTTCAATTTCCAGCTCTTTGACACCACAAAAAGAGCTGTTATAAATATTTCTTACAAGTAGCTCCTTCCCTTGCCCCCATCTTTAATATCTTTAGAACACAAACTTAGTCCTGTTCGGTTAAAGGGTATAAATGATTTTGAAAGTTTTTTCTACAATTACACTATCTCTTTGTGATTCCTTTTTTACTTGAAAATAAGTTTTGGACCACATTAATGGTGTCAAGCCCTTTGCCTGATGGTTATATGTGACTCATAACCTACTGAGTACTGCTTGAAACACATTGAGATGTAATTGGAAAATATTTAACAAAATCAATAAGGATATATGGTAGAATTCTGCTTTTTTCTTTTCCTTCAGCTGAAGCATAATAGATTTTCCTCCAGTCCTTCATTTTTGTTTTGTTTATGTATCTCTGCTTCAAGTGTAAAAAAAAAAGTTGAGGTTGCAATTATGATCTCAAAGTAAAAGCAAAAAACAGACTTAATTAAGAGAGATAAACAGGGAAACTACATCTTGGTAAAAGGAACAATAGGCACTGATTTAATATCAATACTAAACATATATGTAAAAATGTGATAGCATCCAAATTCCTAAAGAATAATGTAAATGAGTTACCAGAAAGAGACAGCAAAACTATATTAGTGAGGAATCAGAAATTTTTCCTGTATGAACTAGATAAATCTAACAAACATATAATCAATAAGGTAGTTAAGAAGATAAATAGAATTTTAGAAAATTTTGATTATATAGACTTCTGGAGAAAACAGAATTTTAATAGAAAGAAATATATCTTTTTCCTTAGTGGAACAGAATACAAAATTTGATCATTTATTAGGGCTTAAAAACCTCACAGCCAGATGCAGAAAAGCAGAAATATTAAGTGCATACTTTTCAGATGATAATATAAAATATTATATTAAGTAAAGGACTATAGAAAGGTAGATTAAAATTACTTAGAACCTAAGAAATCTATTACTTAAAAATTACTGGGCCAAAGAACAAAAATAGAAATTATAAATAATTTCATTAAAGAGAATGATAACAATAAGAACAAAAAAAAATTGAAGACGTGCAGACAGAATAGTGATTAGGGAAAATGTTATCTGTTAACATTAATATCAATAAAATAGAGAAAAAGGAGATAAATACATTGGACATACAACTAAAAAAAAGTAGAAAAACAAACTAGAAATCCCCCATTAAACACAAACATGGAAATACCCCAAATTAAATGAGAGATTAATGAAATAAAAACTAAGAAAACATTGAACTAATAAACTTGGAGCTAATTTTATGATAAAAAATAAAATAGATAAAACATTGGTAAATTTGGTTTAAACAGGAAAGAAAAAACAAATTACCACTATCAAAAATGAAAGGAAG
>NW_025359544.1:0-3737 GCF_016433145.1 Gracilinanus agilis | reverse complement strand
CCAATGGACTCTGTTCTGGGCAACTTCCACCAACTGGGCATATCTTTGCCAGGTCTGTTTTGGCCTTCTGATTTTTCTCATCAGTCCTGACTGATGGGACACTGAACTGTTCTTTCCCAGAGTCTGGTATTGGAGATCTTTTCAGGCCATCTGAGGTCCAAGATTTGAAGTAGGCCTGGAGTTTGTTGGTTTTTGCCAGCACACGTTGTGGACTCTGTTGGAGAGCAATCTTACAGACTAGGCGATCTTTGGTTTTGTTGGTTTAATGAGGTTGCAGTTTCTATGGCAAGTGAGATTTTTATGGGGTGAGGTTGCTAGCCTTGCTCCCAACCCTCCTCCTTTTTCAGCCGGGCTTGGGACTGTCCTTGGCGGAGTTCACAGACCTCTTACTGACTTGATAATCTGTTTTAGTCGAGACAAATATCTCATGCTGACTTTTTATTGGCTCTGTTGCTCCAAGATTTGATTTGAGGAATTTTTAAAAGTTTTCTTGAGAGGAATATTGGAAGAGTTCAGGAAGGTTGCTGATTGTATTCTGCTATCATGGCCCTGCATCCATCTGTTGCCAATGTGAAAAAAAAAGAAACTAAAACAAAACTCAGTTGTCAGTAAGCAAATGTCTATTGATGAGGTTGCTTGAACTTTCTAGGCTCCATTTTTGGATCTTCATTTGAAATAGGTCTTGCTGGGTCTGAGCCTTTTAATTTTGCCCTCTGCTAACATTACTTTGGTGAAGATAAGCACCTTTCAAACTATAGTGAGGCAATGGAGGCATTAAAAAAGAATGAGATATAAAGAGAAGTAAAGTTGAAATATTAAAGCATATCATCAATGATTAGTAATAAAAATATCCATTAAAATTTTTTTAGCAAAATTCTTTTCAAATCAGTGGCTTTTAATGAGATGAATTATTGAATATAAGAACTGAAATTAAATAACCTTCCCTCTAACTCCCCATACCAAAATACAAATTTAAATAATGGAGAAAAATACTTTAAACTGAAATTGGTCCAAAGATTGTTTTCAATAGATTATTCAGGCTTTTCTAGATTCTCCCTCTCACATAAAATACTGTGCATGGTTGGTGGAGTAAAACAAACATAATTTGGAGCTAGAAAACTTAAATAGCACTTGCTTTTAAGCCTTTTCAAATGATTTATTCCACTCAGTAGGTCCCTCCTATTGGCATGTGATAGTTCATTGTGCCCAGTGAGCCAAGATGGGTTGGCTGCAATAGAACCTGGGGAGTGCCAGGCTCACACTGATCCAAAAACAGCAACTATCAAATCAATAGCCTCTCGGTTGCTGGCAGCAGCTGCATAGACACAACACCACCTGAGAATTTTTTGTTTGGCTGATTAACATAATAGAAGGAGAAGGAAGGGAATGACATGATACCTAGTATAAACATGAAACAATAATTGAAATATTGGCTATAGATTTCACCACATAATTGATTAAGGTATATCTGTATGTAATTTAAAATAATCAGACTTTGAATTCACATCGCACATTGCTTGAATACTTCTCTCACCTTTTATTTGCTGAGAACTTTTTAGTGACTATTGATTATGCAAGATAATAAATCCTGTTTTAATATAATAGGATGTTGAGAAATGAGGACCATTGCCCTTTTGAGCCAAGAAAAATATTTATCTAGATGGTGTATAGTCAGACCTATAGAAACTTAACTATTCTCAATTGCTCTCATAACTTCAATTATTGGCTTTATGAGAATGACTCTTCAGTGCATACCCACAGGTAATCTAAATCATGTTCCTGAATAACAGCCTTTTCTCTCCAACTGTCTTTTGAATATTTTCACTGACTTATTCCACTTTTGCCTTATATTCAACAAATATAAAAGAAAGAAGGAAGGAATGGAGGGAGGAAGGGAAGAAGGGAGAGAGGAAAGGAATGAAGGAGGAAGTGAAGGAATAAGAAAGGAAGGGAAAGAGGTAAGAGGAAAGGAGAGAGGATCCATTGCTTTATAATGCCAGATTAAGAGGAACCATAGATCTCATCTAATCTAAAAATTTATAGGTTAAGAAAACTAACGCCCAGGATTGTTAAATAACTTTTCATGGTCACATAGGCAGAAACCTAGAAGTCACTTGACTGATATTCTCCTTTGGGCATTTTAATCTTGTTCTTTCTCTTTTTTCATCTGTTGTATGCCAATAGGTAAAAGAATGATGTAATACATTAAGAAATGCACTATTTTTGTTGGGAAAATGCTAAAAAATGTGCATATCCTTCTGTGGCAGATTGTTACAGTAGAAAAGAATGTTACTTCTGGGGATGTAAGGCAGGGGTTCAAATCCAGCTCTGCCATTTCCTATTTGTGTGATACTATCATCTAAATCCTTTTTGCCTTAGTTTCCTTAATTATAAAAAGTGTTATAAAATTTTCTTTGAGTTTTCTTTTAGCTCTGAATCTGTGAAAAATTATCATATGTTTTTGTGGGATTTCTCTTAGAAATCCCACAAAAACATATGATAATTTTTTTAAAAAAACTTGGAGTGGGGAAGAAGTAAAATAACAAAGGAATTATTTTTTTCTTTGGAAATATGGGTTAATAGCAATGTATGAAACAGAGATTGCAGAACTGCCAATTATTCTACTGTCTTTCATCATCATCAAGAAGAATTGTTGTCAACTAAGAGAAGAAGAAACAAAAGAAATGTTTGAAAGTAGGAAAAGCTTTAATAAGGAAATAATAAACATTTATCAAGAGAACACTATGTATAAGGCATTACCTTCAGCCCTGAAGAAACAAACACAAAATAAAAAAAAAAATCTGTCCTGCAGGTATATAACTAGTAATCAAATTAATCGATGGTATTGGATTTGATAAATTATAACAAGGATACATGAATCCATTTATATTAAATATGCACAAAATATGTTATCAGGAATGCACTAGTGTCTGGAGACATTAGAAAAGGAATATTAGAGAAACACTGGAGTTTTAATTTGAGGGTTACTAGAAATTCTAAGAAGTGGTTTTGAGGCTTGGATGCATTCCAGATATGTGTCACACCTATACAAAAACCAGAAATGGAGGAATAAATACCATATCTGAGAAACAATAATTAGTATGATTAGATTAAATGGAATTTGAAGGGTGAGAAAAGCAAAATAATAAGTATAAAATAGATTCAATATAGGGCAATTAGGTGGTGAAGTGGATAGAGAGCCTGAAATGGAGTTAGGTAGACACATTTTCCTGAGTTCAAATTTAATCTCATACACTTTCTAGCTCTGTGATACTAGGAAAATTGCTTAACCTTCCTTCCTTCAGTTTCTTCATCTGCAAAATTAGCTGGAGAAAGAAATGGGCAACCCTTTCATGCATCTTCACTAAGAAAACTGCAAATGGAACCATGAATAGTTAGATATAACTGAAATGACTAAACAGCAACTCCCATCACAACAAGATTGAAGATGGTTTGTAAAGGACTTCAATTTATTAACAGGACTTTGTATTCCATCTTAGTGTCAATAACCCAGGAGGAAGTTGAGATTTAGTTATGTGGATTTGATTGATCTAACCCAAAGAGTGATAACTATCTGATTATTGTTAACCAGGGGGGAAATCCTTGGGGGATCTTTGGTTATTTAATTGTTAAATGATTTAGATGAAGGAAAAGGACTTATTCTATAACTTATATGTGTATATGTGTATATATATACATATATACATACATATATACATATATACATACATATATAC
>NW_025359543.1:0-1027 GCF_016433145.1 Gracilinanus agilis | reverse complement strand
CAGCAAAAATGTAGAAGACTAAAACTTAGAATGGGAATATTCAAATATCAGCTATAACACTTATTACTAAAGTTCAGTCCATTTAGCCCTCTAAACCTCAAATAACTAATACCTTCACCTGTGAAATAGGGATGGTACCTCCCAGGGCCACTGGCAAGCTCTTAACTTCTATTAGCACTATTTCTATTATATATATTTATATACTATTAGCACCATTTCCAAAATGTGAGTGATCTGTTGTTCTGCTCTTTCTCTGTCCACCTCCCATCCTCCCAGGCTTGTCCCAGTGATGGCCACAGGGCAGGTACTCAAAAAGCGTCTGTTGAACAGTTGTCAACATCTTCCCTCCACCTTGTTCTGCGCTTTGCCTTCTGTTGGGCCACCACCACCATCCTTCCAAAAGCTTATCTCCCTCCTGCCTGCTTCCTATCCACCACCTACCTGCCTCCCTTTTTCAGACATAGTAGCCATCAAACCTATTTTCTCCCTCCATTACAGGAATTCTTGATCCCTTCTTGTGTCTTAGTTTGGTAAATCCTCTGCACACCTCAGAATAACATTTTTTAAATTCTTAAAACAGAATAATGATCCTATTATCAAAATACTTTAAAAACAAATTGATAGATCCCAAGGTTAAAAACTTCTTTCCATTAGAATGTGAGCTCATGAAGAGCAGCAACTAAGTAAGAGCTTAGAAGTAAGAGTTTGGGAAACATTTTTTCATTTGTTTTTTTCATTTATTCATCCATTCCAAGACCTTCTACTGAGATGTAGAAAGGGATTACAATATAAGCTAGTGAAAGGAGAACCTAAACAGAAAATCACAGATCCCTAAACTTGTAATGCATAAAACCACATGACCATATGATGGTATCACCACCAGTGTCATAGCATCATGACTCTCAAGTTGTCCAACAAGAAAGGAAGGAAGGAAGGAAGGAAAGAAGGAAGCAAGGAAGGAAAGAGGGAAAGAGGGAGGGGAAAGGAAGGAAGGAAGAAAGAAAAGAAAGAAAGAAAGAAAGAAAGA
>NW_025359542.1:0-8297 GCF_016433145.1 Gracilinanus agilis | reverse complement strand
TGAAAACAGATAATCTCAATTTATAAGTTGAAACTCAAAAACTCTGTTGAGTATGGCAATAAAGTAAAACCCTTCACTACAGTGCCGTGCTTACAGAGGGCATTGGAAGAGACGTGTCATTATAAGGAAGCAAGTCTGGTTTGGCTCAGAGCCTTCCCTTTGTCTCCATGGCCGTTTTGCTGTAAATTTAGAACAGAAATACGCTTTCTGGAATCAAAATGGAGCTTTGGTGGCTGCAAGTGCCTGTTTGCTGCCTCACAATTTTAGCATTAGATGATGGACTTTTTTAGTAGACATTGGATGGCAAAGAGTAGAGGCCCGTAATTTAAAACATTCCACTCCACCACACTCCAAGAAAAACATGGACCGGTGAACAAAACCAGCACTATCGTAATAAGAAAACAACTAGGTGCATTTTTTCCAAAACCGAAAAACCAGGAATCTAAATGTATGAGTTACTGGCTAAAAATTCCATTTTCATGTCTCACTTTCAATATGAACTGAAAAAACACCCTAGGCCCAATAAACATGTTTTTTTTTTAATGCCCAAGTTCAAGTGTACAGGCATCAGGCTCCCCTCTTTTATAGGTTCAAATCCATCTTCAATTGCCAGAAATTCTGCTTTAAAGGACTTTTATTTTCCAAAGGCTTGCCTGCCTGTTTGGCAGGCCCTGACTACTTTTACTGCGCCATTGGACTAGGCCATCTCTAAGCTCCCTTGTAGTGTTAAACTCTGTGATCCCATGATATCCCTTAAGGCATAGGAGGGCCCCTACTGGCTCTGGTTTGGCCAAATCATGAAGGTTTATTTTTCCCTCAAAAGTAGGACAGACCTGTTCAAGTTTTTTAAATTTTTCTAGGGGGAAATGATAGGGCATTTCCATGACATTTGGGGACAAGAAAGCAAGCCAATGACATGGGCAGGGAGAGGAGGCCAGGATGAATAGGATGCTCTAAGATGCAGGAAATCTCTCATCTAAGGGAAGCCACATGATATAATTGAATGAGCATGAGATTTAGAGACAAAAACCAAGTATAAATCTAAACTCTGCCACTTGTGTGTGACCTGCATATCTCCGTGGGCAAATCATTTAACCAATGCTTTCTCCATTTGTAAAATGAGGCCAATGGACTACTAATAATAAGGATTTGGACTGGACTTGTGATTTCATTGATATATGTTATTTCTGGGAGAGGGGACACTCTTTAATGACTTGCTCATGGTCACACATCTAATATGTGTCAGAGGTAGGACTTGACCCCAAGCCTGTTCTAGGCTACTTCTCTAGAATGAGACTGATAATCACTTTTTGTTATTCAGTCATTTCAGTCATGTCTAATTCTTTGAGACCTCATTCGGGATTTTCTTGGCAAAATAGTGGAGTAGTTTGCCAATTCCTTCTCCAGCTCACTTTATGAATGAGGAAACCAAGGTAAACTGTTAAACAACTTGCCCAGGATCACAAAGCTGTTAAGTGTCTGAGGTCAAATTTGAACTCAAGTCTTTCAGACTTCAGGACTGATACTTTATCCACTGTTCCACCTAGTAGCCCACATGATAATCATAATTCACATTTATGGATTGCTTAAAGGTTTCCAAAGTCTTTACATATATGTATTATCTCCTGATGATAACCCATTGGCTTAGATGTTATTATCCCCACATTAGAACTGAGCAGACTGAAGCTCAGGAAGATTAAATGACTTTCACAGTCATGCAGTTGGTGAATATGTAAGGCTGAATTTGAATTCAGGTCTTCCTGATTCCATGTTCTGCCACCTAATTGCCTCAATGATCTAAATGTCTCTTTCGATTAGGAATCTAAGATCCTGTGATCTCATGGAATATTTGGACTGAAAAAGACTTCAGAGATTGTCCCTTATTCTGCCATTCCCCAGTCCTATTTCTTTTATAATAAAATCCACTGAATTAGATATTTGTCTATAGGTGAATTCCCTTTAGAAGACTCAAAGGACTCTAGTCATCAGAACTAAAAAGGTCTTAGAGATCTATTAGTCCAATTCATTCCTTTTATTATAGTTGAAGAAACTGAGGTTCAGAGAAGGACCTTCCTGAAGGTCACACAGCTTAGAAGTAACTGATCTTCGATTCAATCTTAGATCTTTTCATTCGGCATTCAAGGCTCTGTCCATTCCTATGAGTGAGAGGAGCCAGTGGGGGTACGATAAAAAGAAGTCTGGATGCTTGGTTCCTTAGTTTCAGTCATTGTGGATCTTGGACAGAATTTTCCCTTTCTCTATATTGTAGCAGAGAAATGAAATACATTTGTCATGTAAGGAGACTGGAGCAGAATTTAAAACCTCTGTGTATGCCATGGATCCCTCAGATATCTCTAATGAACCCTCAGGATCTCCTCTCAGGATTGTGATGTGAAATTCATAAAATAAAACGCATAGGATTACAAAAGAAACCAATTATATTGAAATATGGTTATAAGAACTTTTGGCAAATAGTTCTCCAGTCTAGATATCATACTAAAATAGAGTGTCTTGCAATGACCATGAGACCAGGTGAAGCCATACAGCATGAAGGTTAGTGAGGAACAAATCTAGAAAGAAAAGGAAAATGGCATTATCTGAAGATGCTAAGGGTCCTCAGGTGCTCAAGTGTGAGTTACCCTTACATAGTTCCTAGTTACAGTTTCCCTACAAATGTGCTCCTTCATATGCATACATTGTTTTTAAAGGAAAGGGTGCCCTAGGTTTATGAGGGAAATGCCCCATTACTACTTTTATTATTCCATTTCATTCAATGCTTTGCTTTGAACTGATTTTCAAAAAGTGTAGTGATACGGTTAGGAATATCAGCTTGATTTCTATGTAATTAAGGAGGAAAGGAAAAGGAAGAGCATCACAAAGACAAGTTAAATGGTTATATTACATGTGAGGGGATTATTTTTTTCTGATGTAATCAATATGTCTTGCTAAACAACATGATGAACAAGGAATAATATATGATATATATATATATGATACATATATTGTTACATTGTTATGATACATATATTGATTGGTAATATGTGTACAACTTATGTCATATTACCTGCCTTCTTGGGGAGGGGAAAGATGTGATGGAGGAGGAAAAAAAGAGAATGAGACAAAGACTTTTGGACATAGGTAATGTGGGGATTTGTTTCTCTTAATAGGCAAATTTATTGTGATCTGCTGTGTTTCCCTGACAAGTCTTACAAAGATATCATCGTCATCATCATCATCATCATCATCATCATCATCATCATCATCATCATCATTATCATCATCATCATCATCATCTCTATTATTTATTTAGCACCTATTAAGTGCTAAGCACTTACAATTATGATCTCATTTGATCCTTACAATGACCCTGGGAGGTGGATATTACTATTATCTCTATTTAATAGTTGAGGAAACAGAAGCAAAATGGAATTGAGTGACTTGCCCAAAGTCACACAGGAAGTGTGGGGGACGGAGGGGCTGGTGGTGGTGGCAAATTTGAACTGAGATTTTTCTGATTCCTGACCCAGCACTTTTTTCATTATGCCACATATCTCCAACTGATCTGACTTTAGGATTTCTGGAAGAGCCCAAGGCAACCACATACTGCCTGAGCATCTTTTCTCCATCTCTGTCTTTATATTCATGACCTATTGAGAACTGGCTTTATCCCTTGCTTTAGCTTTGGGCAGATCTCAATGGCTCCGGGTCCCATTTATAAGAGACTGTATTGTATTGGCTTCAGGCCCCCTTGGCACACTCATGGCCAGAGCACCCACAGGCATCTGGCCATTTTCTTGTGTAATCCCAAACTGACTGAGGGAGCTTATTGGTGTTTTCCTTTGGTTTTACTGATCATTGCTTCATCTGGTGCCTTTTTAAATCTTTGCTTGGAAGTTTCTTTGGGGAGTGAAAATTAGTTGTAACTTTTTTTGCCACCATCTTTTCTGGAAATTCAAAGCAGTTTATTCCTCTGACCCTCAGTTTTCTTTACTGAAAAATAGGAGCAATGATACTCGTGCCCACCTTACAGGATCCTTGTAATACTACAAAACAATTTAAAACTAAAAAATTGCCTAAGTGCTAACTTATTCCACAAAACAAATCTCACAGAGCACTTTCTTTAAAATGGTCTCTATCTAGGAGGGCAGGACAAATATTTGTTTTCTCATTTTACAGAGAAAGAAACTTGAGTCCCATAAAGACAAAATGAATCACCAAATATTGCAGACAATAAGTGAGACAAGAGACATTACTGTGGGGTATAGGGTATGTTTTATGAGTGTTATGTTCGAATAATGGGATTTAGGCAAGCAAAGAATAGGCATTTCCAGGTTGGGGAAAGTATGAGCACAAAAGCACTGGATAGTATGCAAAGATCATGGCTTGGGCAGATGTTAATTGAACATTTTGTCTCCTCAGCATCTACAGCACAGCCAGGGGTGTTTTGGTCACTTAATAATCAACTGATTTGTTGTATGTAAAGTTTTAGGCATATTTTCAGATGCTAAATAAAGGTTTATTATTGCAAATAATTATTCTCATCTTGTTTGATGGAGTTCAGATAGAAATGATTTAGGGATGAATTGCTCCCCTGCTATTCTTTTATATTTAATGTTTTATAGACTCTTGAGTAAATAGATAAAAGGGCTGTTTTCTTTTGTAACTGAAAAAGAATATTAGTTTATAATCAGTAATAATTACTTTTATACATATTAATCCTTTAGGGTTCATATTTATACTATGGGGACTTTGGGGAGTTTTTGAATGTCTTAGGCTGTTAGTTTATAAAGTTTCTAGTGTTTAAGTCTAATTATCTAATTAATTTTCCCATGTCTCCAGAATACAGTTTTTTAGCAATTCCTAGTGATATTCTGCAGAGTTTTTGCCACTCTGTTGCATAATTTGCTTTATTGTGATAAATAATAATAATATGTTCACTTATTCATCAGGAAAAGTCTTAGCAATACTTCTTGGCAATAAATATTCCTCCCATTGTTATCCAATGGGAGGGAGGATCTTGTAGAAATGCACCAGCATCCCAGAACTGAAAGGGGCGTCAGAAGGCAATATGTTCTACCAAGAAGGAATCCCTCTATTATCCTCAACCATTAGTGCACCAGCCTCTACACTCCAGGAATGGGGAAATCATTTGCTCCCAAAGATGTGCTTTTTGTTTTTTTGTAACTTTAAATGTTAAGAATTTTTGCATTTTATGGAGCTCAAATCTTCCTCTCTGCAATGTTCAATCTTATTCCCAATTCTTTTTGGGGTTAATTTAAAAAATTCTGTTCCTAACTATTTCTTTCTCCTATTGGGCTTTGGGATTGTGATGCTCCCTAATTACTCCTGATTCTATCCACCATGCTGCATGCCAGAGAAGCAAAGGCCAATCTGTTTTAATAACCAAGTATAAGTCTATAAATCTCCTAGCTGCATTCTGCCAGAAAAGCCACAGATGGAGGCCTCTGGAGTCCCCAAATAATTCAAGCCATAGTCAACATAAGCTGCTTTCTGTAGCTGCTGTACGCGTCTTTAGGGCATGCAGTCACAATGGGAACTCATGGGTCCTTATCTGCTGAGGATTAGGGGGAGCCTGTGCATAACACATGGTGACAGACACATCAGGGTAAGCAACCTTGTTCCAATTAGGGGACTGGGAGGTCTGCTTAGAAAAAGACAAAAAGCCTAGAAAACAGCCCTGTCCTGAGTCACTTCCTCTCTGGCTTCCTGGCCTAGGAACTCTTTGAAGTTGATGGTCTCTTCTTGGCTATGGAGAAGAAAACATGGTCCCCTTGTTCTAATTATCCTCCTGTGGAATTGACTGCAAGACATCCGCTGATCAGTGAGCTAGCTAGTCAACAGCTATTTACTGATCCCACAGGGTGAAGAGAAGGATCTAAGGTACTTGGGAAAGTCACAAAGTCATAGAATTCCCAATTGTCAGATTTGGAAGGAACTTCCAATGCCATCTCATCCAGCCTGTATCTGGATGAGTATTACTTCTGCAACTATGTTCATTGAGTAGAGCTCATTGAAGATATCACTCAGAAAAAGATGATTAATGTGGTGTCAAACACAAATAGAAATGGAGGTCATTAAACCACACATAAGGATCCCTGCTATAAACTTCCATGCTGGGATCTGCTATAATCTAGTTCAGACCACATTTGGGTGTATTTGGGGCTGCAGGTGGTCCTCAGGCTTTGTGTTTGACATCTCTGTTCTAGATACTCTCTAAGCATATAAGTTTCAGAGAAGGAGTGGGAATTTTATCAATCAATGACATCAGAGGTCCAGGGCTGATCTCTACAACAGTCATTAGAGTCTGTTGGAAGATTTGGAGACCAAGTAAAGGTGGCCATGTCTATACGGCTACCTATGAGTATTTCTTTCAATTATTACTGATTTGAGATAATTTATTTGAGATATGAAAGTGACACAGGACCATAATAACTTACCTTGTCAATATTTCCACATCAGCCTAATCCCAGACCCCATTAGCACATAAAATTGCTCTGAGCATTCAGGGTCGGCAAGATTCCAAATGATTCATTTTTTTTTTCATTCTAACAAGCCATGGTCAATTTCTTGAGGTCTTTTTGAAAACATTTCTATCTTCTAATTGTGGTGATAATCACATTTCTGGGTCCTGGGTATGTTCAGTAATGACTTTTTTATGGGACATAATTGGGAATAAACTAAAAAAACATTTTTGCAATTTAGAGTAAAAATATACCTATAGATTTAGATATGTTTCAGATCATACATGGATTAAGGAATCTCAGGTTTGACACTGACCACAGGGGTTGTATGACCCAAAACTAATACTCTTTCAGCCTCTATTTGATTGTGCCCAATAAAAAGGCACTCAATGTCTCTGATGACAGTCCACTTCATTTCTGAGTAGTTCCAAGTGTTAGAAAATTTGTTCTTATGAGGAAGAAGTTTTACTTCTTTGTAACTTTCTCCTAACACTCCTAGTTCCATCCTCAGGGCCAACCAGTAATGTCTATCATTTTCTACCTCTTCCCTTATCATAACTTCTCTTTAACCAGTCTTCATGTGACTCCCACTTCCTTCTTACCCCAATTACTCTGCTTTAGGTGTGCTCATTTGTCTTCCCTAAAATAGGGAAGGAACAGTATATTTGAAGGATAGAAAATCTGGATCTAAATTTCATCTGGATCACTTTTAATCTGTGTGCCTTGCCAAGACTCTGGATCATATACTTCAGATCCCTACTTATAAATTGAAGAATTGGACAAGACTGAAGAGTTTTTTAATCTGAGGTCCTTGAACTTAAAAAAAAATATTTTGATATTATATTTCAATGTAATCAATTTCCTTTATGTGACTATGTATTTTATCTTATGAAAAACATTATTTTGTGAAGTGGTCCATAGACTTTACCAGAGCACAAAAGGGGTATATGGTTTGGAACTTGTAGATGGTCTTTGAATTTCCTTCCACCCCTAGATTATCTAATGAGAAATTTTCAAACTCCTTTCCCAAGCATTTTTGCTTAACACCTTATTTTTCTGATGTTTTCTCACATTATAACTTTTCATGAGCTTGACTTCATCAAAATTGGACAGTTCTCTCACCCTGGAACAAACCCTTCTTGATTCCATAGCCTTGTGTTTGCTCTTCACTCATCCTTAAATCTCTACCTTCTTCTTTGCGTGTTGAAATATATCCATCTCCTAAGGATGTTCTCCAGGAAACTGAGATACTTATTGGCTTTTCAGCCTAAGGTCATCTCTTAAAGTACCCTCAAAGGACAGGGATCAAGCCCCCACAGATTAGACTTATTATATTGTGTTTTGTGATGATTTAAAGTTTTTATTAAAGTTTAGTATATTAATAAGGACTGTACCATGATTTCATTGGTATAGGTAACTCCATCAACCATTAAAAAATTCTAGTCTTCTTTGTGACTTTCAGTCTTAGAGAGTTACCTAGAGTCTTGAGAAGTCATGACATGCTTAGGGGTCACACAGTCAGTATTTATCAGCAGTGGGCTTTGAAGCAAGGTTTTCCTAGCAGTGATGAGGCCAGCTCTCTCTATAGGACATCATGCTGCCTCTCCTAAGGTTTAAGAAGAACTTTTGACAAAAGGATCATGAATATTTACAAGTCCATTTTAAATTGGAAAATTTCTAGATAAGACTGGTGAATATGTCATGTGAAATACTTCTTGAATTTGAGTCTGAACCAACAAGGATTTACTAAATGTCCACTATGTTCTAGGAACTGGGTTAGGAGGCAGAGATTCAGGAAAGGAAGGAAGGAAGGAA
>NW_025359541.1:0-6265 GCF_016433145.1 Gracilinanus agilis | reverse complement strand
AAAAAAGAAGGTAATATTAAGAAAAATGGGAAAACAAACAAAATGGATTAAATTTATATTCCATAACGAAGCTCATGGGGCCAACAGGGAAGAATAACAATTTGCTGGAAGGGTAAAGAGGTTGGAGAGAGGAAATATTTAATACTTAAGTGCACTGAAATCAACTTAAAGAGGGGAGAACAATCAGATCCATTGGGGCAGAGAATTGATTCACACCCTATAGAGAAGTAGAATGGTAACAAAAGGATAGGTTGGGAGGGAAGTAACACAATGAAGGGAGAGGGCTGGGGGGGTACCTTTAAAAGATCCTAAAGAAGAAAAAGGGGAATAAGAAGAGAGAGGGGAAAAAAGGGAACTACCATAAGGGAGAGGATTAGGGTAACTGATTAAAAGCAAAACACTGTATAGAAGGAAATAGTGAAAGAAGAAAGGACCGGACAAGGAGAGAGAATCAAAATGTCTGGGAATACACAGTTGATAATTATAACTCTGAATGTGAATGGGCTGAACTCGCCCATAAAATGGAAGCAAAAACAGAGTGGATTAGAAACCAAAATCCTACCATATGTTGTCTATAAGAAACACACATGAGACAGGCAGACACACATAGAGTAAAAATGAAAGGATGGAGAAAAATCTATTGGGCTTCAAATGAGAAAAAGAAGGCAGGGGTTGCCATTATTGTCTCTGATAGAGCCAAAGTAAAAGTAGATCTAGTTAAAAGAGATAAAAGATACATCATAATAAAAAGCAGTATAAACAATGAATCAGTACTCAACATGTATGCACCAAACAGTATAGCTTCTAGATTTCTAAAGGAGAAGCTAGTGGAGCTCAAGGATAAAATGGATAGCAAAACTATACTAGTGGGGGACCTCAAACTTCCCCTATCAGATCTAGATAAATCAAACCAAAAAATAAATAAGAAAGAGATAAGAGAGGTTAATGAAACCCTAGAAAAATTAGAGTTAATAGATATATGGAGAAAAATAAACAGGTACAAAAAGAATACACCTTCTTTTCAGCAGCACATGGAACATTCACAAAGATAGATCATGTAAGAGGATATAGAATCATGGCAAACAAATGAAAAAAACAGAAATAGTAAATACAACCTTATCAGATCATAATGTAATAAAAATAGTTATTAATAAGACTACATGGAGAGGCAAACCAAACACTAATTGGAAATTAAATAATATAATTCTCCAAAATAATTTAGTGAAAGAACATCATAGAAGCAATTAATAATTTCATTGAAGAAAATGACAATGTAGAGACTTCTTACTCAAACATATAGGTTGCAGCCAAAGCAGTTCTAAGGGTAAAATTTTATATCACTGAGTCCATATATTAACAAATTAGGGAGGACAGAGATTAATGAATTGGGCATGCAACTGAAAAAACTTAAAAATGAACAAATTAAAAATCCCCAGATGAAAACTGAATTAGGAATACTAAAAATTAAAGGAGAAATTAATAAAATCAAAAGTAAAAGAACTATTGAATTAATAAGTAAAAATAGAAGCTGGTACTTTGAAAAAACAGATAAAAAATACTAGTAAATGTAATAAAAAAGGAAAGAAGAAATGCAAATTAACAGTATCAAAGATGTAAAGGACAAGCTAACATAATTAAAAATGACCATCCCACACAAATTAATTTACTTATTTAGTGCCATACCTATCAAACTACCAAGAACATTTTTTATAGAATTAGAAAAAAAAAACTATAACAAAGTTCATTTGGAAGAATAAAAGATCAAGATTATCGAAGGAGATAATGAAAAAAACACGTGAAGGAAGGTACCAGATATTAAACTATACCATAAACATTGGTCATCAAAAAAATATGGTACTAGCTAAGAGAGAGAAGGAAGGGTCAGTGGAATAGGCTTGGGGTAAATGACGTCAGCAAGACAGTCTATGACAACCCCAAAGAGCCCAACTTTTGGGATAAAAATCCATTATTTGACAAAAACTGCTGGGAAAGATGGAAAACAATATGGGAGAGATCTCACATCCTACACCAAGATAAATTCAGAATGGGTGAATGACTTGAATATAAAGAAGGAAACTTTAAGAAAATTAAGTGAACACAGAATAGTACACTTGTCATATCTCTGGGAAAAGAAAGATTTTAAAACCAAGCAAGAGTTGGAGGAAATTACAAAATTTAAAATAAATGATTTTGATTATATTGAATTAAAAAAGTTTTGTACAAACAAAAACAAAGCAACCAAAATCAGAAAGGAAACAACAAACTGGGAAAAATTCTTTGTAACAAAAAACTCTGACAGGTGTCTTGTTACTCAAATATACAAGAAGCTAAATCAATTGTTTAAAAAATCAAGACATTCCCCAACTGATAAATGGGCAAGGGACATGAGTAGGCAATTTTCAGATAAAGAAATCAAAACTATCAATAAGCACATGAGAAAGTGCTCTAAGTCTCTAATAATTAGAGAAATGCACATCAAAACAACTCTGTGGTACCACTTCACACCTAGCAGATTGGCTAACATGACAGCAGGAGAGAGTAATGAATGTTGGAGGGGATGTGGCAAAATTGGGACATTAATGCATTGATGGTGGAGTTGTGTACTGATCCAACCATTCTGGATGGCAATTTGGAACTATTCCCAAAGAGCTCTAAAAGACTACCTGCCCTTTGATTCAGCCATACCATTGCTGGGTTTGTACCCCAAAGTGATAATAGATAAAAAGACTTGTACAAAAATATTTATAGCCGTGCTTTTTGTGGTGGCAAAAAACTGGAAAACATCGGTATGCCTGTCAATTTGGGAAAAGCTGAACAGATTGTGTTATATGTTGGTAAGAGACTATTACTGTGCTCAAAGGAGTAATAAACTGGAGGAATTCCATGTGAACTGGAATGACCTCCAGGAATTGATGTAGAGTGAAAGGAGCAGAACCAGGAGAACATTATACACTGAGATTGACACACTATGGTGAAATCAAATGTAATGGACTTCTGTACTAGCAGCAATGCAATGATCCAGTACAATTCTGAGGGATTTATGGAAAAGAATACTACCTACATTCAGAGGAAGAACTACAGGAGTGGAAACACAGAAGAAAAACAACTGCTTGAACACATGGGTTGATGTGGACATGATTTGGGAAGTAGACTCTAAAGGACCACCCTAGTACAACTAACAATAATATGGAAATAGGTCTTGATTGATGATACAAGAAAAAACCAGTGGAAATGCGCATTGGCTACTGGGGCAGGAGTTTAGTGGGATGGTGGGAAGAGTATAAGAACATGAATCATGGTAACCACGGAAAAATTTTTCTAAAAAAAAAAAACAACATTCCTGTACTCCCAGCACTGCTCCATCCCTCATGTCTTAGTCCCTCCCCATCCCAACCAACTCCCAAGTTATATCTTTGGGTTTTTTCCTTTAAAGAGAAATATTAAGGTCAAATTTTGTCCTTTTATGTACAGTTAGACAACTTCTAGCTTTCTTAAACTTCATATAGAAGTCAAGGACTCCACAAAAAGTGAGATGGAAGAAATTTAACTTTGCAATGAATGTTCATAATTATTGGTGTAAATATTAAAATGAGATGTAATGAAAGAAAAAAAGAGAAATAGTACTTGTTGGAACCTGTTATGAATAGTCAAAAGAAAAATCATCACATTTATAGATAAAGTATGTATAGTCGCTTAACTCATGGACTCTTTAATGAATAAATGATAACCACAGATGCAAATATAGATGTAGATATAGTTAAAGACATATAGGTAGATATATAAATGATATAGTTATAGATATAGATGTAGATATAGATAACATAGTTGTGGGGGAATTGAGAAGGCAAATTCTTAAATAAACTTAAATAATTGTATAGGAGATATCTTTTAATTAAATTAATTTAATTTAACACAATCCTCTTTAGGCATATTTGAATTTCAATCACTTAAACATGTTACTCATTAAGTGATTTTTTAAATGAACTGTATGGCAAGGACCAATCTCAATGATCTTAAATGTTACAAGTCAAATATAAATTTGGGCAAATCCTCTTTCCCAGTTAATGTGAAAGAATTAAAACACAAGAGAAATGAGCAAAATAATAGGTCTATATATGTTTTATGATCTATTATTAGCATTTTTAATCCTCTGAGGAGTAAGAAAATGAATATTAGCTCATCTGATGGACAGATGAGTAAAATATATTGACCAAATTATTTCTACATTTTGCTTTAAATAAGTATGTTCTTTAGTAAATTCCCAAATAGGTTCAACAAAAATTTATTGTGTACCTACTATGCTTAATGATTTGAGGGCGAGGTAAAAATAAATAAATGTTTTATTCACTATGTGCAAGAGAGAGCAGCTGTTAGAAAACCCAGAGCTTCTCTGAATACATCTGGCTTGAGATGCCCTAACCTGCCACCTGCCTCTAGTACAAAGAGTTTCTCCTAAGGGGCATGCACACTGTCATCAACATCCATCTGTTAGGTATTTGGAGGATCACACTAAATGAAACTAGCTGGCCGGTCACCATGATAATAAACAACACTGTGTTTCCAGATGTATTTTATGTCAGCCAGATAAGATATGCCTTCCAAATCAGTGTCCTTGAGCTGAACTAATGTGAAAAACTAAACTCATCATCTTGCTCCACCTCCAAACATGTTCTTCTTTCTTTCTTCCTCAGTTCTGTTCATGGAATCATCATGCTCCTAATCATTCAGATGTGAAACCCTTATCTTATCTCCCTCTTCCACTCTAATCTAATCAATGTCAAAATCTTTTGCATTCATTTTCATACTGTTTCTGTCTCCATCTCTCCATCTCTTTTTGCCTCTCAATCTGTCCTTATCTGACTCTCACTGCTTCTATCATTGTCTATAATTCTGTCTTCTCTCTGTCTCTGTCACACACACACACACACACACACACACACACACACACACACACACACACAGAGCAGGTCATCTGTTATCCTCCAACCCCGAAGTATCTCATGTGGTCTCTGATTTCTCAAAAAAAAAAAATAGTGACAATGACTCACCTATGTGTGCAGTTGTTTCAGTATCCTGTAATGTATTCTTTTAGACCTCATTATTTGAACTCATCAAAGAAATTAATAAATTTCTTTCTTTCTATTTATCTTTGTTATTAATTCCTGCTTAGCACTGTTTGATAGAATCCCTTCCAGTTCAATGATCATTCTCTTTGGAAAAGAAAAACAGAAGTAAGAACTGAGCAACTCTGCCTTCTCTCTAATGTCAATTAACAACAGCCAATACAGCCCCTATACTTTTGTTGATCCTTTTCCCCAGTATAGTTAAAAAATATAATGAAAAACACATTTCTTGACCTGAACTTTCCTAAAGTTGATAGCACCAGATCATGACATTATTTTAAAAGATATTAAAAAAGAAATGCTATTTTATTCATTGCCCAGTACTCTCTACTTTTCCATCATATTCAATTATGCATTGTTAATGAAAAATAGCATTTTTGTTACCAGTTCCATGATTTTCTTCAGTCTCTTCTCTTTGTATGAAATGCTCTCTACTTCTACTATATCTCCACTTCCTACATTCCAAATCCACACCTGCAAATATCCTAACCCATCCTTCAAATGATGCTTTTCTTCCATGAAATTTTACCTAGATTTTTAGCAGCAGGGGGATATATCATCTATTCCCCCATTACCATTTTGTTTTAAATTTTCCTCTTATAGTACTTTATTGATTCATATGGCATTCAAATTCCAACAGTCCATAGGGTTCATCCAACCATTTTTATAATTTTACAGTGTTTTTATATACATTAGAAAGATTCAATTGATTAGACACTAAATATTTATGAGAACATAAAGATCAAAGAATTAATCAATAAGTTTCTACTAATCAGATAGCATACAGCTGGGACTGTACAGAATCTTATCACATTTTGGATAAGTCTTGAATGAGGCAATAAAGCTAGATCCATTGGTTTATCTTACCAATAAGAATCCAGTAGTGTCAGGAAGAAATCATAAATCACTACCAACTCCATGGAATTTGACAAATCATTTAAAAGTAGTGTGAAACCTGAGCTCAGTGATATTTATCATTTCAAACTGGGATAATCACAGTTTTTATGGTTTATGATTTGCTATACACAATGTCTTGCTCATAGAATTTACCAATTAATATTTGTTGAATGAATGAATCAAGGGAGCTAGTAATTGTTGGTCACTGGGGAGCTCCACTTAATATACTTTCCTTTAAAACTTTT
>NW_025359540.1:0-1160 GCF_016433145.1 Gracilinanus agilis | reverse complement strand
GAGAGAGAGAGAGAGAGAGAGAGAGAGAGAGAGAGAGAGAGAAGGAGAGTTGGAATTCTTCCTACATCATTCTCTACCAAGTACTTCATCAGCACTTATGCATATAATTTGATGAACTGTGCAGAGTTGGAGTTTTTGCAAATATTAAGACTTTGGGAACATGTTGTATATTTTACTTTGCCAAGTAGAGATAGCCTGAATTTTTACTGGAACATTCAATTAAATTCAGTAAACATTTATTAAGCATCTACTGTGAACAGAATATTGGGTTAGATGTTGGCAGCTAGATGGCACAGTGCTAGGAGTCAAGAAGCCCCAGGTTTAAATCCAGCCTCAGACATTTACCAGCAGTATGGCATTGGGCAAATCGATTAACTTTAGTTTACCTCAGTTTCTTCGTCATAAAATGAGGGCTGACAATAGCATCTTCCTCCCAGGGTTCTTGGAAGAATAAAATGAGAAAACATTTTGGAAACTTTAAAGAACTATATAATTGTTTGCCATTCATAAATCCCTATCCTTCAGTAATTCTTTGGCTCCATAACTTCATTGGTGTGAGTACCTTAGAACCATCTTTGCCTTCTTATCTCATGTGACTGACTTGGGACGTTAGAGGTTATCCAGGCCAATTCATGCCTGCATTTCACAGATGAGGGAAAGGAAGCTAAGTAGCTTGTCTAAGATCACACAGGTAGTAGGGGCAGGGCCAGAACTTGGACTCAGGCTTCTAACTCAAACATGCAACACCTTTTCATGAATTCTTTTACATTTCTTTTTAGAAATGGCATCCAATGAACTAAAGGTCTTGCTCTACTTTTAATATTTCAGAGGCAAGAGCACAACACAAGCTGTCTGTTATCCTCACACTTACTCCCTCACCTTGCTATCTGACTCTGTCAGTTCATATGTGTCCTTAATGACAATATTCATCCCATTTTTTGTGGGTGGATCATCAAAGTGCAGCCTCAGAATTCCCATTGGGCATTTTTCTGTTGTTCTTTGGGTAGGAGTAACATGGAGAGGCTCAAATGAGGTAATGGATATAAAGCACTTTGGAAAATTTAAGACAATATAAATTCTGTCCTCTCCTCCTTCTCCTCCTCCTCCTCCTCCTCTTTTTCCTTCCTTCCTTCTTTCCTTCCTTCCCTTTCTCCCTCCTT
>NW_025359539.1:0-3634 GCF_016433145.1 Gracilinanus agilis | reverse complement strand
AACACACCACTGGCAGTTAGTAGGACCAAAGGGCTCTTAACCATCAGGCTTCCCCTAATTTAGTATATGTCTCAGAATGAGGCATTAGTTAATTCATGAGGCTGTTTCCAGCAGCTTCTACGCTCCCCTAATTTGAGACAGTCTGCAAGTAACTCGGTGCTCTCTTAATTTATATAACAGTCTATAAGTGACTTCTAAGTACCCCTTTGCAATCTCACTTCCTACATTGTTACTTTATACTAGCTCCTTAAAATTTTTACTTACTATAATAACTATAAGAGTGGGATGGTGGTCAGGAGGACCAGAAGAGGATATAATTTTAATATACTAAATAATCCAAAATTCCAAAGATATGCCTTGGTTTGCATTTTTCATCAACCATCCATGAAGTTTATATACCCAAAGGATGCTCATTCAGCTGCATTGTCATTTTTAAAAATTCCACAATCAATATGGTTCCCCTATTCACACACACATAGGATGCTCTTACTCCTGAAAGGGGCCTTCTCTCATAGTTGAAGATGACCATTAGAAATACAAAGACATTTAGGCCCAGTATATCTAATTCTTGGACATTTGTCAGTTTTTAAAAAAAGAATGAATGATTTTCAATGCCTCAAAATTGAATGATGTCTGGCTGCTTTGAAAGTAAACTGAGTTGAGTGAATCCCTTTGGAGAACTTGGGAGAGGTTTCTATTACAAAACTGAGAGACCCCACAGAAAATGGTGGACTTAAGATAGTTCAACACAATTATCTTCTAGGGAAAGTGTTTATAGACCCTTACACTAATAAGTATCTTCCTGCTGAATGACCACAAGCAGATTACTCTAATGTCCCAGTGCCAGAAGGCGCCTTTCAGTAAGTGTGGTGAGGCCCCATATATATGGCCAGGGCTGTACTCCCATATGTATTATAGAGATGTTCTCATGTGGCCCAAAGGGAGGCAGAATTGAAATCTCTCGCCTCATTCCTCTCACCTTTCTTTAAGAGAGACTTTATTCTCTGTCAGGAGGAGAAGCAAAGAAGGCCACACCTCTGCCCTCCTCAGAGAGAGGGTGCACTGGATTACCATGATGTCTATTTACCCCTTTAAATAAGACTAGAAGATGGGAGTTTTAAGTTCAAACTAACTTCTGATCTCTGGTTCAGTTTTGGGTAGGAGAAAGGGGACTCCATGTTCTATCACCAAGGCTTAGCCCCTTTCCCTGCAGATAGCAGTTCTGCAATGAACAAACATAGCAATTATTAAAGAAAACCCACTTCTGCAAATAAGTATCAGAATTGATATCAGGATTGTTTGATAATCGAATGAGATAATATATGTAAGATAGTTTGCAAGCCTTAAAGCATTATAAAAATGTTCAGTAGTTTTATTATATAAAGGGTCATATCACAAACAAATTAGAGAAGAATAGTAGACACACTGCTCTATTATCATCCTCCTTCTCTAGAACATCTCTAGATCTAAATGTGGATTCTTTATTTTGCTTCTCCCACTATATACAATAAGATGCCAAGTCCCATTTTTTTAACCCTTATCTTCTGCCTTAGTATTAATTCTAAGAGAAAAGAATGGGAAGGATTAGCAATTTGGGTTAAGTGACTTGTTCAGGATCATACAACTAGGAAGTGGCTGAGGACAGATTTAAACCCAGATCCTCCTGAGTCTGTGCCTGGCTCTCTGTGCAGTGTTACCGAGCTAGCCCTTGCCAAGTCCTATTGAATCTACTCAATAACTCACAGTTCTCACAACTCTCCCATCCCCTCTTTTACTACCCTGGCTCCCACTGCCTCAAAGGCCAGGTAGATTAGATTTTACTCTTTCCCCAAGCTTCTCTGGTTCCTTTAAAGGGAATTTGGGAACACTTGACTCTCTGCACATGATTCCAGATTCCATCGATGTTTCTCCTATAATTGTAGAGAGTCCCCCTACATCACCATTCCATTAAGCCACTAAGTCAGACTGTCACTTAAGCAGAAATATTTTATT
Source organism: Gracilinanus agilis (assembly GCF_016433145.1). Taxonomy (NCBI): domain Eukaryota; kingdom Metazoa; phylum Chordata; class Mammalia; order Didelphimorphia; family Didelphidae; genus Gracilinanus; species Gracilinanus agilis. The sequence continues at coordinate 1,642 of NW_025359539.1, read as the reverse complement.
CAAAAGGCTTAATCACAAATATTCAACCTTATTTTCTCCAAAAAAGAAGAGCCATAAGAGCCCCCTCCTCTTATTCTTCAGTCCTTGGAGAGGGGAATGAGATTAGGTTTATAGCCATCTTGGTTGGCATAGAGCACAGTTTCTTTACCAAGTCCAAAATCCCCCTAGGTGAGTCCCAGACACCCTAACAAGAGTTTTCATGCTATGCTAGCTGGCTGCACCAAACCACCAGCAATCCTGGCTCCAAGGTTGCCATGGTTTGAATTCCTAGTGCTATGGAGATCACCTCTGGCCCCTGAAAGTAAAGAGGATAAACAACATAGAACAGAAAAGAGCTGATTGCTGGAAGTTAGGGCAAAGGAGAGGGAGCAAAGAAAAGTAAGTCCTTCTCCTTTTATTGCTTCACATCATGGCATATTTGCTGAAGGTGAATTGAGATTTTCATCTTCTGTATGTAGAGGAAAATTGTTGCAAAGAGAGCAGCAGAAAAAGCATGGGAGAAAAGAGCAATAGACTTATTTTCTAGTTTTTGAGATTCACACAACAAATCAAAGGAGCTACCTGTGGCCCCACGGCATGGGATGCAGTGGTCTCCATGTTAGGTGAACTGGGCAGCCAGAGAAGCCAAAACTTCACAAGTTTTCATTTCTATCCCATGAACCTTTGAAACAGTCTCCCAAGAGGACTTACTATCTCTATTCCTTGCCCCATCTAGCCTCACTGTCCATCCTCTATGCACACACTAGAGTATTCTTCCTTACGTATCTATCCAGTTGTCATTCTTTTGCTCAAGAATCTTACCAAGTTCAAATATCTTTCCTTGACATTTGAATGGTCCACTATGTATCGCCACCAATTCTTTCCTCTTTTAATCTCATAATTAAAGATGTCCCAAAGTTACATGACTTACTTGAAAGAGAAAAGATTCCCTTCCCAGGACTTCAAGCAAAGGCTGCCTATCCATTTTCTCAGTATGTAGACAGGATTTTTTTTTTAGAATATTTTTTAAGAATAAGATATTCTTATCCTGTCCTTGGAATGTTCTCCCTCATTCTTTATTGCCTATTGATTCCTATTTTTTTAAATTCAAACTTGTTTCCTCTCTTCTAAGAAACTCTTTCTAATCAGTCTCATCTTCACTGGACCTCATATACTACTTTGGTTTGCTTTTCATTTCCTAAGGGAATACAATCATCCAAAGAAATAGGCAGTGGGAGAATTTTAAAAGAACACAAAGGCATTCCTGTGCAAATACAAATTGGATTAGATGCCCTCTCTCCAAGGTCATCTTCTTCTCTTAAAACTCTGACTCTAAGAACACAATGGATAGATGTTAGCTCTGGGTCACCCTTCCAGGAGGACTCACCAGACATCTAATCCCCAAACTCCCTGTGAGATTTGGCTAATAAGATCTAGGGGATGGGGATGATGAGTTCAAGTTTGAACCCATTGACCCTGAAATACTATAATAATATCCAGCTAGAAATATCCAAAAGGCAATATAAGCAATGGGAATTTCCATTTCTAAAGCGGGTTACTTTTCTTTCTTTTCTTTCTTTCTTTTTTTTTTTTTTTTTACTTTTTTAAAAACCCTCACCTTCCATCTTGGAGTCAATGCTGTGTATTGGCTCCTAGGTGGAAG
>NW_025359538.1:0-4814 GCF_016433145.1 Gracilinanus agilis | reverse complement strand
CAATAGGTTATAATTTATAATTATAAATAAATATAACAAAAAGTTTTCAAGAGCCCAAAATCTCATAAAAGCTAGCTTTCTAATAAATTACATATCATTCCAATTGATTTCTAAAACATCCCTCTTGATTAAGTAATAGTATTATCTGCATTTTGCAGATAGGAAACTAAGTCTCAGAGAGTTTAAACCATGTGAGGAGGGTCATGCAAGATAGAGGTATCTGAAGTGGGACTTAAACCCAGGATACAACACACACACAAACAGAGAAAAAAATAGAAGTGGTAATTCATGAGACGGTTTTTGATTTCAAGGATTTTTTTTCTAATGTAGGGTATAAAAAAAAAAAAGAATCAAATCAGTCTCATAAACTGCCATAAATCTAAGACAGTCAAAGCAAAAAAAAAATAACAACAAAAATTCAAGGAGGTGTATATAATCTGTTGCCCCTGCTACTCCTAAATCACAAATTCACTGATCATGAACTCAGCCATTCCCTGAAAATGAACTCAATAATGATCAACAATCAAGTGCTTGAATAGTGGGTAACTAATCCTTGACATATGCTAAATGAATCAAGCAGAAAGTAAACAGGATCTAGATTAGGGGCTAGGGAGGAAAGGGAGAACAAAGTGGAATGTAAACTTATTAATAGTGAAATAAAAGTCAGAAACAAAAACTAGATTTCATTCTCTTTTCTAATGTTCAGTTGATTATAAAAGTAGGCAGTTAAATGAATTTGATCTCTTCTTTAATTGTCGCTATAGATGATTATGTTTTAAAATATTTATATATATGTATATATATATCCAGATTATATGTACATACCATTTTAAATAATCATTATCTGATATTTTGAGATTCATGTTCTCTTCCTCTCTCCATCTTTACCCTCCTCAAAATGGCAGGTAATATGACATAGATTATATATATGCTACCATGCAATACTTATTTCAGTGTCTGTCATGTTGTGAGATGATTGCACTTCAATTAAAATTCTAAATGGTGAATTAAGCAGTTATATTGTCATGAATTTGTTTAAAATTAATGCTTAATCATTTTCCAATTTTTGATCCTCTATTTTTCTAGAGCATGTATGCATTTGTGTATGTGTGTGTTTTTTTAGAGAAATATATACATATATATATACATTATATAAATATAAGTATGTGTTTATGTATATATGTATGTAACGTGATTAGGAATTGGTATAATGTGGGCTGTCTTAAAACACTTTCCATGCAGTTGGACATGTACTTTGGCCATTTCTTATGTTATATACATGTAAAGGGCATGCACAACCATTTATTATCAGACTCTTGGCTTCTGTGACTGTAGAGTATATCCTGGCCAAGATGAACCCCTCTACTTGTACAAGAGATCCCGTTATATCACATCTTCTCCAACAATTTTTTACTTCTTTCATTCACACTCTCCTTTATCACTAATATCTTACTGTATGCTTCTGGATTCTCTACTACTTAAAGACTTATCCATATTCTCTGTCCCAAGAAAAACCCTCTCTTACATCCATCTCTTTAGCTAATGTCCAATATCGTTCTCTTTTGTCACTTAACAACTCCAGGATGCCTATAATAGATGCCTATGTTTTTTTTCCTCTTTTTCTCTTCTTTACTCTGACTTTTGACATCACCGTTCACTAAAAGTGTTCTTTCCTAAGTTGCCAGTGATCTCTTAATTGTCAAAGCCAGTGAGTTCATCACAATATCCTCATTTTTATTGATCTCTCTTCAAATTTTCACACTGTGGATCATTCTTTTATAGTTGATACTTTCTTCTCCATAGGATTTCATGACACTTATTACTCCATATATTCTTACTACCTATCTTTTCTCTTCTCCTAAGTCTTTTTTTTTTTGCTGGATCTTTAGGTCATAAAAATAATTTAGATCATAAGCACTACCTCACCTCTAACTCAAGGTTCTACCTTTGGATCTCTTGTCTTCTTCCTTTGTTTTATTTGGTGTCTTCAACTTTGCCCATGAATTCAAACTATAGTCTCTATGCAGATGATTTTCATATACATATCTTATCCTCAGCTCTTGATTCATCTCCTGACTTCCTGAATTTTTTTAAATTTTGTTGTCCATATCACAAATCAATACATTTTTTAATAATTATTTTCTGGCATTTTAAACACCATGTTCTTTCCCTCCCTCCCACCCTTTCATCCTCGTCCAGAAGGAAGGTAATATGATATAAGTTGTGTATATGTTATCATACAACTTATATTTCCATGTTCAACATGTTGTAAAATAAGACACTTATTGCTTATGCTAGAAAAAAAAAATTTAGAAAAAAGGAATTGAAGAATTCTATGCTCAATCTGTATTTGGACTCTATCAGTTTCTTCTATGGTAGTGTATTTTTTTTCTCATGAGTCTCTTAGAGTAGTCTTGGATCCTTTCCTCCATATTAATAGCAGTCATTCACATTTGATCATCATACACTACTGGTTCTGCTCACTTCCCTTTGCATAATTTCATATGAGGTTTTCCAGGTTTTCTGTGGTCATCTGGTTTGGCATTTCTTATAGTACAATATAATTTCATTACAATCATATGCCACAATTTGTTCAGCCATTCCTCAATTGATGGGCTTACCTTCAGTATCTAGTTCTTTGACAAAACAAAAAGAGTTGGTCTAGATGTTTTTTCTTTTCTAAGTAGATGTTTTACCTTTATATTTATTTGATGTCTGTGTGATTCAGACCTAGTAGGGCTATAGCCAGTTCAAAGGACTTACCCAGTTTTATGGCCCTTTGAACATGGTTCCAGATTGCTCTCCAAAATGGTGTATCCATTCACAGTTCCACCCACAGTGTATTAGTGTCCCAATTTTCCACATTCCCTCTAACATTTATTATTTTATTTTTTTACCAAGTTAGCCAATTTCATAGGTGTTAGTTGGTACTTCACAGTTCTTTTAATTTGTATTTTTCTAATTAATAGTTATCTGAAGCATTTTTTCACATGACTAAAGATAGCTTTAATTTTTAATCTTATAATTGCCTATTCATATCATTTGAATATTTTCTTAAATGGAGAACATCCCATAACTGTTTTAATGGTCAACAGTTTGAATGTTACCTACCTTTTTCTGCAGTTTTTTTTGTGGGGGAGGGCTTTCCTATCACACTGTTGATATGTATTTAGCTCATGAAATATTACCTCCCCAAAAGTTTCAATATGAATTATAGTTTAATATTTCTTCCATGTCTACATTTTCAATTATTGTATCTATAGGTAGCTACTTTTACAGGTTTGTATTTATGCTATAATATTTTTGAACTCTAAGTACATGATTTTTTATAGTTTAATTGTAATAAAATAGCTAGCAATATACTCTTATTAGACTATTTTCTTAGCAATATTTTTAGTAGTTGAAATATAAAGACAAGAAAAAGACTATATTTCTTAATGTAGGCAATTATTATAATGCTTCAAAAATAATGGAATAGATAATTCGTATTATCTGGTGAGATAATAAACTTCTTATCAGAAAACTAAGTTCCATGAAGTAGCTCATTGTGTGTAAATAACTGAGTATCTATTATATATTGCCTTCTTTATCTTCATTTCTATCTCTGTCTAGCACTCTATCCATTTACTTATCTATCTGATCTATCTATCTATGTATCTGTCTGTCTGTCTGTCTATTTCTTTTTGATCTATCTTCATAAAGAAGACTTCAACAAGTCTTAAAGTAAGTCACAGAAATGAAAGATGGGAAATGAGGAAAAAGAACATTCTAGGCCTGGGGAACAGAAAGTATAAAGGCCAAAAAGGTTGAGCATTTTGTATAAGGGACCACAGATAGGTTAGTATAGCCAGATAAAGAATTCATAGAGGGAAAGGGGAAAAAACATACAAAGATCAGGAAGGTTCAGCCTGAGGAAAAACTTAAATGCCAAACAGAAACTAACATATTTCAAATATTGGGTTTTGTTCATAAATGATTTGTATCAAACCCTCTAAACCAACTGTTAAAATTCACAAGATATCTTTCATCACAGAATGGGAATGATGATGGAACCACTGACTCTATTCATGAGTAGCCAATTTTTCAGCTCAGAATTATGGCCTAGAGATTTCTTTATTTCTTATACCATGAAAATTCTGAAAAGAGTCAGTGTGAAAGAGGCTAATATTGTAAAATGCTATAGGAGTCAAGAAGGATAAATGATGGGGGGAAAAGGTCATTATATTTGACAAGTGATAGAAGAATGGTCATTTTGGTAGGAATGATTTTAGTTCAATGATACAGTAAGAAACTTGACTGAAGAAGTTTTAGAAGTGAACAAATAGAGGAAATATAGGAGATCCTTTCAAAGAGCTTCTCAGGGAAGGAGAAAAGTGATATGACATAGCATACAGGGATGTTAGGATCAAGAGGAGAATAGTTACAGTTATTTTTATTTGTTTATTTATTTAGGATGGAGGAGGAAATGTAGTAGTGTTTATAGCCTACAAAAAAGGACCCAGGCATTAGAAAGTGACTATCATATGAGAAAGAATTTAAATGTGAATGTAGGCAATCTTCTAGAAAAGAGAAGTAATGAAATTAATAATATATGTATAGAGGTTGGCCTTGTCAAGAAGAAATGCTTTTTGCATGCATTCTTTTTCTGGTTAACAGCCAATCAAAAGGCTTCTTTTCCCTACATAGTAAGGATAGAAATAATCATTATACCTGTGTGTGACCTGAAGTGTAGAGCAGGATCTGCCCTCTATTTTGTATCATCATGCCTTTCCCAAAGCAGGTTCCACATACTCTTACATATGTCTTGGTAGCAG
>NW_025359537.1:0-1831 GCF_016433145.1 Gracilinanus agilis | reverse complement strand
GTGATTCCCAAAGTGGGCGCCACTGCCCCCTGGTGGGTGCTGCAGCGATCCAGGAAGGCGGTGATGGCCACAGGTGCATTTGGGGGTGGTGGATAACTGTAAGGGAGTGGTGATAGTATGTGACTGGGGGTGCTAAGTAATATTTTTTTCTGGAAAGGGGGTGGTAGGCCAAAAAAGTTTGGGAACCACTGCAGAAAGTATAGCAGGGAGCTGTCCAGCAGATGCTAAATTTGAAATTACAGAGTAGGACCATCCTCTCACACATAGACATGAAAACATTTATGTTCATAAGACACTATGTGCATCAAAATATCTCTGACTTTTTGATGAACTTGAATCTCCTAGTTCAATATATATATATATATATATATATATATATCTGAAACTCCCACATTTTCCTAACCCACAACTTTGTCTTCTCCTTGAATTCTGTTGGTCCTCTAATATCTACTCATTATTCTGAGGTAGATCTAGTTTCTTGACTCTAGACCCTTTACTTGACATTCTATAACTCCGATAATTGATACCTTCTTTTGGATAACTGACTTGGTGCTTCTGAATTCTCACTAGTGAAGAACTCCTAAACAAATCCTTTCCCTTGCTCCCTAATTCATGGAATCTTAGCTTGAGCTATGGAAAACTATAGCTACTGCCAGTGGACCACCTATGCCCTCAAAATAAAATCACAACACAACACAATGGCAGCTACATGGCACAGTGGATAGATTGCTGGATCTGACTGAAGTCATGAAGACCTAAATCCAAATCCAATTTTAGACATTTAAGCTATGTGACCCCAGGCAAATCACTTAACCTTCTGCCTCAGTTTCTTCATTTTTAAAAAAAGGTAAATTAATACCACTTCCTCTCAGAGTTGTTGTAAGGATCAATAATTAAATGATTAATACAGTGCCTGGAACATACTAAGCACTATATAAATTATTATTATTACTATCATAACAGCTTCCTTTATGAATAAGAAAAGGAAAATATGATTATGCCCATTGTACAGAAGAGGGGTATTAAGGACCAGAGAGGCAGATGGCACTCCCCTGCTATGCCTATTCTTATCCAGAACATTACACTCCTCCCCACCAAAAGTATTATAATACACACACACGCATGTTCTGAAATTCTGAAGTCAACCAAATCAATTTGAATTGAGTAATAAAGTGATGCTTAGATTCTCTGAATATCGAGCTACATGTGGCACATGTGACATTGTATAAATGCTTAAATCCTTGCGATAAGTGTGTTTGTGTGTGAGAGAGACAGACAGAGACAGAAATAGAGAAGTAGAGAAATAGACTGGAGAGAGACAAAGACAGAATGAGAGGAGAGTTTAAGCTATGCAATTTTTGTAAAACAAAAAAAAAAGAACTTAATTTTTTTTAGCTTAATGAGCTATTGTAAAAGATAATGTTTAAATATATACCATGTGGGCTGTTCTTGGTGGTGCGTAATCCTTTTAAGACTGTAGTTAAGAAAATATATGCAGGGTGATATATCTCTATGGTATTAGGGCAGCACAATATGAATCCATTGTCTAAATATGGTACTTAATCAATGGTTATTAATTGTGAGAATGGTGATGATTCTACTAAAGGAAAACTAGACTCTAATATAATATTCTTGTCAACTTGGTTCTAGGCTAAGATAACAATCTAGGAGATTCATAAGGGTTATATATTTAGTGCTGAATATTGCATGTCCTACATCTTACTGAATATTCTATTTCACACCTATAAACTGGAACACCACTTTCCTTTCTTTGCTAAGTGATTCAATAAGTCATCATACCATGAGTCACCCACATTTGGGGAACCAGCAA
>NW_025359536.1:0-1679 GCF_016433145.1 Gracilinanus agilis | reverse complement strand
ACCTCCCCCTTCCCTGGTCAATATGCATTTCCACTGGTTTTAACATGTGTCATTAATCAAGACCAATTTCCAAATTGTTGATAGTTGCATTGGTGTGGTACTTTTGATCCCCAGTCATGTCCTCATCAACCCATGTATTCAAGCAGTTGATTTTCTTCTGTGTTTCCTCTCCTGCTGTTCTTCCTCTGAATGTGGGTAGCGTTCTTTTCCACAAATCCCTCAGAATTGTCCTGAGTCATTGCATTGCTGCTACTATAGAAGTCCATTACTTTACATTTTACCACAGTATATCAGTGTCTGTGTACAGTGTTCTTCTGGCTCTGCTCCTTTCACTCTGCATCAATTCCTGGAGTTTGTTCCAGTTCACATGGAATTCCTCCAGTTTATTATTCCTTTTAGCACAATAGTATTCCATCACCAGCATATACCACAATTTTTTCAGCCATTCCCCAATTGAAGGGCATGCCCTCATTTTCCAGTTTTTTGCCACCACAAAAAGTGCGGCTATAAATATTTTCATACAAGTCTGTTTATCTATGATCTCTTTGGGGCACAATCCCAACAATGGTATGGATGCATCAAAGGGTAGGCATTCTTTTATAGCCCTTTGAGCATAGATCCAAATTGCCATCCAGAATGTTTGTATCAGTTCACAGCTCCACCAGCAATGCATTAATGTCCCAATTTTGCCACATCCCCTCCAGCATTCATTACTCTCCCCTTCTTTCATTTTAGCCATTCTGCTAGGTGTGAGGTGATACCTCAGAGTTGTTTTGATTTGCATTTCTCTAATTATTAGAGATTTAGAATACTTTCTCATGTGCTTATTGATAGTTTTGATTTCTTTACCTGAAAATTGCCTATTCATGTCTCTTGCCCATTTTTCAATTGGGAATGGCTTGATTTTTTATACAATTGATTTAACTCCTTATATATTTGAAGTAACTAGACCCTTGTCAGAGTTTTTTGTTATAAAGATTTTTTCCCAGTTTGTTGTTTCCCTTCTGATCTTGACTACATTGTTTTGGTTTGTACAAAAGCTTTTTAGTTTTATATAATCAAAATAATTTATTTTACATTTTGAAATTTTCTCTAACTCTTGCTTGGTTTTAAAACCTTTCCTTTCCCAGAGATCTGACAAGTATACTATTATGTGTTCACTTAACTTATTTATAGTTTCCTTCTTTTTATTCAAGTCATTCACCCATTCTGAATTTACCTTGGTGTAAGGTGTGAGATGTTGATCTACACCTAATCTCTCCCATATTGTTTTCCAAATTTGCCAACAGTTTTTGTCAAATAGTGGATTTTTGTCCCCAAAATTGGGCTCTTTGGGTTTATCATATACTGTCTTGCTGATGACACTTACCCCAAGTCTATTCCACTGATCCTCCCTTTGGTCTCTTAGCCAGTACCATACCGTTTTGATAACCGCTGCTTTATAGTACAGTTTACTATCTGGTACTGCGAGGCCCCCTTCCTTCACATTTTTTTTCATTATTTCCCTTGATATTCTTGATCTTTTGTTATTCCAAATGAAATTTGTTATAGTTTTTTCTAATTCAGTAAAGAAGTTTTTTGGTAGCTTGATAGGTATGGGACTAAATAGGTAAATTAATTTGGGTAGAATAATCATTTTTATTATGTTAGCTCATCCTACCCATGAGCAATCAATGTTT
>NW_025359535.1:0-3881 GCF_016433145.1 Gracilinanus agilis | reverse complement strand
CTCCCCCTCCCCCTGTCCCCCAATAGGAGAGACTCTTCCATCTCTATGGTCTGATCCATCTTCTCATAAGTCTGCTTTGCGTTTTGCTATTGGCTGGTCACCTAGTAAGTGTCATATAAGTGGTGGCTCTTTGCTCTGTGTTCCTTGTATAACTGGTATTTGGGGGGAGCAGAGGTGAGCCTCAGCTACAGAACTTGGGGCTCCCCATCTTTCTCTAGGAAACAGCAATCCGCAGCTTAGCTTGGACTTTAAAGTGACCTCCCCCAGACTGAAAGCCCGGCCGGCCCAGTGGCCACCTAGAGTCCCTCTCTGAGGGGAGCAGTGGCTTCTGGCCCCACCTTCCTGCTTTCCCTTTTGGCAGGAGTTCCAGTCTCCCTGGGAGAGGCCTGAGGGTAAGAGGACACTCTGAGAGGCATCCCTTTCTGCCTCCCCTCAAGGCCACCGAGACAGCCACAACGCGTAGGCAGGCAGAGAGGGGAGGGCCTGGGGAAAAGAGTTTGGCCATGTTGAGGTTAGGAAGTCTGCGAGGCGGCCGGTTCAGTGTGTAGACGGGAGTGTCATCTGCACAGAGGCGGTGATGGAATCCGCGGAAGCCTATGGGGTCACCGAATCGGGCACACGACCGAGCCCTGCGGGACGACCACAACCGCTGAGCGGGACCTAGAAAAGAGAGAAGGGACGGTCAGTTGGGCAGGAGGAGAAGCGGGAGCGAGGGACCGAGGAACAGTAGAGTGGCTCCAAAGTCCGAAAAGTGAGAAGCGGGACCAGGAGGGAGAAGACGAAGCTGTTAGCGAGGCCAGCTGCGCCTCCTCTAGGAGCCCCTGAAGATTTGGGACGTCTCTTCTCCAATGGTATTGGCCCAACGGGCCTCCCAGTTGACGCTGGGGCCCGAGTTCCATGTAACTGCTTAGTAGCGACTCGCTCTGACGAAGGGATATTCACTTCAAAGGTGTCCTGAGAAGCAAATTACGAGTGGGAAAGAGCTCTCCCCTGACCCCCGAGTCCCTGGATGGTTTCTCCCTAACGCCGGCTGGCCCGGCAGGTCCTCTCCGGCTGTTGAGTCCTCTGAGCTGGCCTGAGGCCCACAGGTGGCACCTTCACTCGTCACCCATCGCTCCTCAGGGCTGACTGCCAGCCCAGCAGGATGCCCAGACACCCCGATGCGGGGACACTTGTCCTCCCGGCCTTTCCAAATGCCCGCGGTGAGTGGGCAGAAAAGAACAGATTCACGGGTCAGGGAACAGAGCCCATTTCATTTGGTCACGTCCTGCTCTTGGCGAGAAAGGAGGCCCCATGCCTCTCCTCTTAGTGCTCCAGCCAAGGCATCCGAGAAGAGAGCCGCTGGGGGGGGGTGGGGGAGGGAACGGTGGAGTCTCCAGCTTTTGGTCCTCCCCAAATGCTCCTGCAGGCAATCCGAGAGCTTCCTAGGGAGCGGGCCACGGTTCAATTGGAACCGGTTACAGAATCCCTCCGTGTGCTCCAGTGTCTCTCCGTGCCTTCCATTCCACAAGATGGTGACTCTTGGGAGCCTCTCTGTATGGCCAGACACTCTCCGAGGCGCTCTCTGTCACCCAAGTGTGGAAACCTTGAGAGGAGAGAGTGTCACATTTGGTGGAGGGACTGAGGAGGATGAGGAAGGAGGGGAAGAAGCCAGGACTCACCAGTGCCTACTGTACTTCACATCGGGTCGTCATGCCAACCCTGGGATGTGACTGTTCTTATTAACTCCATTTCACAGTCAAGGAAATCGAGGCAGACGGGCTGGAGTGGCTAGCCCAGGGTCCCACTGTCTTTGTTGGGGTTTGAACTCCAGTGTTCCTGTGCCCAGGCCCGCCTAGCTGCCAGGCGACTGTCCAGTCTAGCAATGAGACTGGCTGGCAGTTTTCGAGCTGGGCTTCCTAACCTTTTTGGCAGGCTGCTGAAAGTCACGGGCCCCCTCTTGGAACAAAGAAGGTTTTAAGATACTCAGGACTGCGAGGGGCACCAATTCTACCCAAAGGCAGAAATCCGTGTTTCCCAGATCGCCCAAGAAGGTGGCGGCTGAGGGGGAGATGGCAGGGAAAAGACATTCTGCCTTCCGGCCAGTGTAGATGGGAGCAGCTTCTCCATTGGCCGCAGAGCTAAAAAGGGCCGCATGGGTGAAACCGCCAGACTAGCACAACCTCTCTTTTCCTGGCAGTGCGCAGCGGGCAGAGGGCCTCTTCACCCAAAGCCTAGGCACCATGACTGAGCTGGCTGGAAGAGAAGGGCCCTTTCCCCCTTTCCCAGTTTGGTCCTCTGCCCCAAGGATTGGGCCTGGGGGGGCTTGGTCTGTTTCACTTGGCCTTCCCCTGGACCATGAATCCCCGGAATGTGGTGGGACCTTGTGATACAGGAACCAAGTGAAGGCGTGAACCTGATCTCCTCCCTCTCCCGGGAGATGGGGATGCCAAGGGACAGGATCGGATGGTGCCTAGGAAGTGCCGAGGGCAAATGTTCTTGCTCTGCCTCGGGAGGAGGGACTCCTTCGTGAAAGCTAGTCTCGGGACTCGGTGGTTGTGGCCCTGGGGCTCAGGGGACCCAGGAGGTCAGGAGGAACACAGCTGGTGAGGGCTTGGAGCAGCCACAGGCTAGATGCTCCCCAGCCCCCTGAAGGGCACCCAGAAGTAGAACCCTGGAGGAAGGGCCCAGATAGTCACCGAGACGTTAACAGATTTTTAACTCCCATTTTTATTAACATCTCCCACTCCGAGGCATCACTACGGCTGGCGCCGGCCCCTTTCCCGCCGAGTAGTCACAGGAGAAGCTGCAGGATGCAGTGTCCCACCTCCAGGCCGTCCTCTCATTTCTTCAGCTCCAGCAGCCTGCCAGCCTCCCCTTTAGTGATTCGGGATCTGCCCCATCCGGCTGGCTGGGCCGGGCGCCAGCGAAAGCCCATAACCGGGGCCTCGGGCGGTGGCCACAGGTGTTCCCGAGTGCCTACTTCATGGCACCCACAGCTCCCCCCCCACCCCCCCACGGCCTCTGGCCGCTCAGAGGGTCCACGTGCTGATTAGTTGCTACGAGGCGTCTTGGGTGCGTCCCACAGGCCACTGCAAAACAAAGAAAACTAGCGGCGGCAACAGCGCCGGCCTGCTGAGGCTATTATTAAAGGGACTGCGGCGACCCGGAGCCACCTCCAGAGGGGTCTGGGAGAAAGAAAGAACGGGGAGCCGAAGCAGAAGAGAGGCAAAGGCCTTCCCGCCTGTTGACACGCACACTCCAAAGACTGAAAGGAAAGGGATCGGCTGGCGGGAGGGGGAGGAGGACGGCCCGAGGAGCTCCAGCAGCCCCGAGTGGTGGTCCGGCTGCCCACCCTTCCCTGCTCCCCTCCTTTCCACCAGCTTTCTCAGTCTGGCTCCTGGGCCGCCCAGAGGCTAGATCGGAAGGCCTGGGAGGAGCTGAGCACATGGAGCCCCTCCCTACGGCAAGTTCAAAGGAGCCCAGCTAAGGGCATCCTGGGACGCCTCAATGGAGTCCGAAGGATGCCCCAAGGCGTTCTCTGCGGGAGAGTTGGGGGGGGGAAGGGAGGGGAAGACCCTCCGGATCACCGGAGATGCCCTGCCGGGGCCTTCGGCCTGGGCATCCCCTCGAACCCTGGGCCGTGTTCTTTCCGGGGGGGCCTCTCCTTCCTGCCCTGGGGCCCAGCCCGGCTGACCAGAGGCGGCGCTAGGCCTGGAAGGCGGCCTCACCCTCCTGCGCCTCGGCCGTGTCCCTCCGGGAATGGCACCTAAAGCACTCGGCCCTGTGCGCGTAGTTGGAGCCGCGGCACTGGGGGCACACCCACTCCCCGCCGCTGCCCGGGGGGCCTTCCCTCCGCCTCCAGCCCAGGCCTCGCCTGGGCGGCCCTCTCCAGGGCTCCG
>NW_025359534.1:0-6016 GCF_016433145.1 Gracilinanus agilis | reverse complement strand
TCTCTCTCTCTCTCTCTCTCTCTCTCTCACTCTCTCTCTCTCTTTTTATATATATATATATATGTGTGTGTGTGTGTGTGTGTGTGCTTGGGCACAGCCTAACTCCATAGGACCTCTCTGGCTATGGGGCTTAGAACTCTTAATACATCTAGAGTCATCCCCAGATTTGATAAGGACTTTGCAAATCACACTGGGACACCCCACTCTGCTCCCTGATGAAGCAGGATCAGGTTACAACATATACGGAGGGGAAGACAAAGATGTAAAGAGAAAAAGAGCTATGGGCTATATAAATAATCAGATTTTTCTTAGCACCTTTCTGGGAGAGCCCAGGACTCTCTTGAGGCTGAGTTGGAGCCATCCAATTTCTAGCCTCTCAGGTTGTCATACTCTTCTTTAAATGGCAACATTGACCAGGGTATAAAGTGCCTGCACTTGGGATCAAATATGGCATCTGATATTAGCTGTGTGACCCTGGGAAGTCATTTGATCTCTGAGCCTCAGTTTCCTTACATGTAAGATGGAGATAATGATGCCTATGATATCTATCTCATCCAGTTATTTTGAGGCTCATTTGACATAAAGTATGTGATGGGTTTTGCAAATCTTAAAAGTGCTACATAAATGTCAGCCATTATATTATTATTAGCTTTTAAGAATCCCACCAAACTGTCAACTAATCAAGATTCACCACCATCACCACCCCCTGCTTGGCTAAGTGTTGGTCCCCATTAAATTCAACTAAAATGAACAAATGTTTAATAAGGGTTTACTACTGGGGCAGCTAGGTGGTACAGTGAATATCGAGCCAGGCCTGGAGTTGGGAGGACCTGGGTTCAAATCTGGCCTCAGACACTAGGTAAGTTTACTTTACCCCAATTGCCTAGCCCTTGCCACTCTTCTGTCTTAGAAATGATACTAAGGCAAAAAGATTCTTAAAAAGGAAATGTTCTTTTCTATGGAAGGAGTTCCATAAAATTCCATCTGCCCTCACAGGCCACACCTTGGACCTATCGAACAGGTCTGCTCCCTACAATTAATATGGCCCCACAGTCTAGACTCACTCTGGGACATCTGTCTCCAAAAGTTATGTAGAAGTCTAGGAGAGGAGACATCTATGGACGAGGATGCTCAGGAAGTTTTCCTTCGGGAGGCAGAATTGGGATGGAACCTTGAATTTGGCCAGATGAAGAGAGATAGGAAGACTGGAAGAAAAGGATGGAGTCAGGCAAGACTAGTATTTAAAAAAACAACAACAACAACCCTTACCTTCCATCTTAGAATCAATACTAAGCATTGGTTCCGAAGCAGAAGAGCATGAAAGGCTAGGCAATTGATTTAAGTGACTTTCTCAGGGTCACGCAGCTAAGAAGTGGCTGAGGTCGAATTCAAACCCAGGTCCTTCCATCTCCAGAACTAGAACTCTATCCACTGAGCTCCCCAACTGTCCCCAGGACTGGCATGTTGAGGGATATTCAGCAATAGGCTGGCTAAGGGAGATTCTTAGATGATGAAAAGGAAAGATCTGGGATGGGGTCGGACTTGAGGCCATGGATCCCCTGGAATGATCATGTCCTGGAAGGGGAAAGATGGCACCACTCTTAGGCCTTGATAAGAACTAAAAAAGTGCCACTCTTGTCTTCCTTCCCATTCTCCAATTAAAATTTGTGTTCTCCCTCCCTCTCCCTCCAACAGGGCTTGTTCTACCTAACCATTGTCCTGTACTGTGTCCAAAACATCAGTGTACGTCCATCCCCACTCCTGCGTCCGTGAGATCAGAGGTGCCCCTGCTCCCAGGTGCCCCCTAAGCTCCTGGGTATCCTCTGCTGGGCATCCGTGCCCTGGGTCTTTGCCGGGATCACACAGTTCCCATTTCCTTATATAGTCTCACGCCCAAGAGTCCCCCGTTACATGTGCTCCCTCCATGCCCACTCGTGCCATCCCTTTGTGCACACATTTGGTTGAGGCTGGCAGACTCACACAGGAATGGGGGACAAGGGAAGGGGGCCTGGAGGCTTCAATCTGAAAGAAACTCAGCTGCCCTCCTCCCCAATCAGCCCCCATGTGGAGGCTAATGAATGGGGAGGCGGATGCCGTGTGTGTCTGTGTGTGTCCGTGTGCCTCGGGCAGGGACAGACAATGTCCCCATATGGGGAGCAGACGGAGCCACCCCCCAGCTGCCCCCCCTCCATCGAGCCAGCCAGGGCTGTTCTAGGCAGCGACTCTGACAGGAGAGAGAGGTGACCGCCGGGGGGGGGGGGGGGGTCTTGTTCCTAGGCGGGAGGCAGAACCCGAGCAGCGTCTCCCGGTGCGAGGAAGGAGCCCGAGGCTCGAAGCAGGACCATTGTCCCCTGCATCTCGCCAGGAAGCGCCTCCCAGAGACACTGAGAGGCTTGGAGAGAGTTCAGTGAACACATGGAGGGAGATACGCTCATCAAGAGACATGCACGGGGCACATTCGGAGGCTCCGAGACACATGGGGGACACGGAGGCACCAGAGGGGAGATGCAGAGACACCTACGTGGATACACGCAAGAACAGACGCGCTCCTAGACAGAGCCAGACACGTCCACATCCGTGCAGTGCCGATGAGCTGAAGGCATCCCGGCTACTTGGCTGCTCCAAATAACCCCCTCCTATACCCATCCAGACATCCTTGGCAAGAAAGAATAAAAAAGAAATGGAGATACTTCCTAGCTGTGTGACCCTGGACAAGTCACTTAACCCCCATTGCCTAGCCTTTACCACTCTTCTGCCTTGGAACCAATGCACACTATCAATTCTAAGACGGAAGGGGAAGGTTTTTATACTTTTAAAAAATTGATACTAAGTATTGGTTCCAAGGCAGAAGAGCAATAAGAGATAGGCAATGAGGGTTAAGTGACTTGCCCAGGGTCACATAGCTAGGAAGTGTCTGAGGTCAGATTTGAACCCAGGACCTCCTGTCTCCAGGCCTGGTTCTCTATCCACTGAGTTACCCAGCTGCCCCATGACCTTCTTCTTAAAAGTGCTTTCCCTACCCATATCACGTATTATGTACACACACACACACACACACATGCATAGACAGACCCATCTGATCTGATAAACAATTATAAACCTTCGGGGATGAGTATATGTTATATCCTGTATCTTTTTTCAGTGGGCAGGAGAGCAGGAAAAGGTGCCATCTATGTTATAGAAATGCCTCTATAACTGTGGCATGTGACACACGTATGTGACATATAACCGAGAACACACATGTATCTTGCATAGATATACGTGTAACCACGTGCACTCTGTGTGTATATGCATGGGTGAGTTGTGACCTTCCGCTGCTCCTCAGGGATGGGCACCGGGGTTCACCAACGAAGCACGTACACACACACACTGCCATTTGTTATTTGCTTATCCAAATAACTCCCAGGAATATTTCCTAACCATTTCTCTATCCAAGTGTTTGAACTATGGATAAAGATGATCAATGGGTTTGACATGCTCTCGGAGCCTGGCTCTGCTGGCCTCTTAGCTTGATTGATGAGCCCCGAGTTCTGCGATCTCCCCCCTCTGTGCCCCCCAATTCTGTGTGGCTCAGCTATTATCCCTCTGGCTCTCTGATAGTCCAGAGCCATCACCCCTAATCCCGGAGCCTGGCTCCTGCTTTAGAACCCCCTGTGACAGGGGGCTTCAAAGCCCCTCCGTCCCACAATCCCCAGCTAAGCACTCTGTCTTTCCTGAGCAGGGTGGGCTGAGACTCCCACTTCATCCTTTTGGGATGACTCGACCTGCTGAGACTTCCTAATGGGGAAAAACAAACAAATCCAAACCAAACAGCCCAATTCAGACACTCCAGGTTTGGGAGATCAAAGCTTTCGAGCCCCTCCTGCCTAGAGACAAAGGAACCAGGAGGAAATGTTCATGGGTTGGGGATTAGGGTTGTCATGGAGGAAACTGATATTTTTCAAGCTTGGGGTCTGGGCTAAGATTGCTCTGGCTCTTTGGACGTGTATCCCCCACACTGATTTTTTTTTTTACAAGACAGCCTTGGCAGTGCCCAGTTCTATCCAGGGATTGCTTTCTCTATGCCCCCTGCCAGCTCCCTCCCAGCCTTAGCATCTCCTAGAGAACTGTATGCTGGGGGTCCATTTCATTTCAGCTCCATGCGTGTGTCCAGCTGTGTCTCTGTCCGTGCTGTGTGCTTTTTACCTTCTTGGAAGTCTCTTTTGGTCCCACAGACACAGTGTCTGTGTGTTGCCCTTCTTACCCACAGCGCAGGTTCCTAGGTTTGCTCCTACCCAGCCTGCAAAGCTTGGGGCCAGTTCTTCAGAGCCCAGGGCTTGGATTTTCACCCTGACATTAGACCAAGACAGGGTCCCCATCCCCCATACAGCCAGCCTATAACTCTCCTTCCTGTTTAAAGGGCCCAGTGGCTTTAATGACTAGTTACTGCCTTGTCAATATTGTTCCTGAGGAAAGTGATGGCATGGAGGGAGAAAAGGGACTGGGAGCAAGATCTGTGGGGAGAGGCCATATAGGAAGAGAGAAGGGGGAAATAGGGAAAGGGAATGAGCCTCTATGCCAGTGGTTCCCAAACTTTTTTGGCCTACCACTCCCTTTCCAGAAAAAAATATTACTTAGCACCCCTGAAAATTAAAGTTTTTAAAATTTTAATAGCAATTAATAGGAAAGATAAATGCACTTGTGGCCATCACCGCTTTCCTGGATCGCTGCAGCACCCACCAGGGGGCAGTGGCGCCCACTTTGGGAATCACTGCTCTAGATAGCACCCACTATGTGCTAGGGACTGTTGAGTGCTTTTTACTACTGCTTTCTCCACTATGCCTAGCTCCCCAACTTTGTACCACCAGGTGTTCTCACTGTATCCCCATCCCAAACCTAGCTCCCCTCCATCAAAAACCTGGGTCCCGTTTTCTTAGGATATGCTCCTTTCTTTGTAGGCATAAATATAGACAGAGAGAGGATCCATGTGAAGATGTATTGCCCTCAAGGTGCCTGTATATATATATATATCCCAAAAACACTCTCATATCTTACATCTGTGTCCTTCATGTACACATCTACATGCTTATATGTCTGTGTAGCTTGTGTGTGTCAATCTTCATTTGAGTAACAAGACCCTGGTTTATTAGAGCTGACACTCATTGAATTTTAAAATTTCCAAAGTGTTTTACAGATATTATTATTTAATCTGATTCTCACAATGACCCTGTGAGGTATTATCATGCCCATTTTACGGATGAGGAAATCAAAGCTTAGCAAAGTTAAATGACTTGCCTATGGTCACAAAACTAGAAGATGGAGTTAAACTAGGGCGGTGATGGCAAACCTATGACATGCTGACACGAGTAGCCACTTTTGATGACATGCGGCCGCATGCCGAGGATGAAACATTTGCTGTAGTGTAGTGTAGACACTCTGTGCTCTATAGATGACAATTCTACCTATATTAATTTACTTATTTTGGTTTATTAAATAGTTATATATTACAATTATACATTTTTGTTATTTAAACTATAAATATTGTAAAATTATGGGGTTTTTTCTCAAAGTGACACACCACCCGAGTTATGCTCAGTTTTTTTGGAGAATTTTGACACACTGTTCTAGGGTCTTCTTTTAATAATATTTTATTTCCCCCCACAATATATGAAAAAAGAATTTTAATGCTTTTTCAAAAAGTTGGAGCCAAATTGGAGTCTTCTTGACTTCAACTAAGTAATCTACACACCCTGCTTTGACCATGTATTTATTTATCTATGTTTATTCATCTATGTGCAAAGAGTTGTGTACAGAGTTCTGGCCTTGAAATCAGGAATCCTGTCTCTGACGCTTACTACATGTGACCCTAAGGCAGTGATGGTGAACCTACCGCATGGATGCCAAAGACGGCACACAGAGCACTCTCTGTGGGCACGTGGCTACCCTCCCTCCCCACCCCCCACCCCCAGTGATCATTACTAGAAAAGCAGAGAGTCTTGGGTGGAGCTGCTTTCCTCCCCCTCTCCACCATGCTTGA
>NW_025359533.1:0-3171 GCF_016433145.1 Gracilinanus agilis | reverse complement strand
TACATTAGAAATTCCTAAGCTTGACATTTAGTACCCCATGCAATCTAGTCTTATTCTCTACACTTCCCCTTCATATTTATTGTTATTATTACTGTTTTTTCTGTCATAACTGACTCTAATGACCCCATTTGGATAGATTCCAGAATGGTTTGACATTTCCTTCTCTAGCCCATTTTATAAAGGAAGAAACTGAGGTAAGCAGGGTTAAATGATTTACCCAAGGTCACATAGCTAGGAAGTGTATGAAGCAAGATTTGAACTCAAGGAGAAGAATCTTTTTTTTTTTTTAATATTTTGTTTTTTTAGAAAAATTTTCCATGGTTACATGATTCTTGTTTTTACTTTCCCCTTCACCCCACTTTCCACTGGTTTTAACATGAGTGATCAATCAAGACTTATTTACATATTATTGATAGTTGCATTTGTGTGGTTGTTTAGTATCACATCCGCAACCATGTCTGCATCAACCAATGTGTTCAAGAGGTTGTTTTTCTTCTGTGTTTCCACTCCTGCAGTTCTTCCTCTGAATGTAGGTAGCGTTCTTTTCCATAAATCCCTCAGAATTGCCCTGGGTTATCGCATTTCTGCTAGTACAGGTCTATTACATTCAGTTTTACCACAGTGTATCAGTCTCTGTGTACAATGTTCTCCTGGTTCTGCTCCTTTCACTCTGCATCAGTTCCTGGAGGTCTTTCCAGTTCACATGGAATTCCTCCAGTTTATTATTCCTTTGAGCACAATAGTATTCCATCACCAGCAGAAGACTCTTCTTGATTCAAAGCCCAGTGCTCTATCCATTGGGCTACTTAACTGCCCTTAGCATTTGCCCAGACCACTATCTCCTATGAGAAGTTACTTGAAGAGTCCTACAGTAAGGAGACCTCCTGACATAGTTGGGTTGATTTCCTTATTTATACCAGTTTTCAACTCCCTCCTAATTATTTTTGTTTCATCCATCCTTGTCTGATGTCTCCCTCCTTAAATTTTCTTACAGCATGTAGTTATTTGCTTCCTCTTTATCACATTTACTCTAATCACCCTCACTTATATACTTGAGTACATCTTTTTTCTTTACTAGATTATAAATTCCTCATGCTTGGGGACCTTATGGTTTGTTGTTGTTGTTGTTGTTTTTTTTTTTTTTTTGTCTTTGTATCTTCAGTCCTGAGCAAACGGCCTCGTGTCTAGCAGTCAATAAATGTTTCTTGCATTGAATCATGTCCTTAGCCCTGGTGCATTCAGTCTGAATTATATTCTTCTGGGTCTCTTTGCTGAATAAAATGGATGAATGAGCCACCACTAATTCCTGCTGCCAGAAACCTGAATTGGATCAGCAGACCGTAATCATAGCTTGTGACCCTGATTTGGGTTTTGTTTCTGGCCTTGCCTGGAGAGTTCTGTTTCTAGACACTCTTGGATCCCATTATTACAAAAGTTTCACATGGGAAATAAATAACATCTAGAGAAAAATATTTGTTAAATTATTCATTCTCTTTATGTCTACTATACTGATTCAGTCCAGCTCACCTTGATCCAACAAGTGTTTACTGAATATCTAGGCCATGGTGTCCAGCAGGTGGAAGGCATAGGAAGGAGGCTGCTGTTGTCCTGGAATATTGAATGATGTCCATGGAGATTGGGGATGGCAGAGGAGAGACAAAATGTACACAGGCGGGAAACAAGCAAACAATGTACACATGAGGCATAATCCAGGGCTGAAATGGTTGATCCAGCTTATGGGTATCTAGGTTCACAAAGCAAAGGAGAGAGCGTGTGTATGGCTAGCTTGTTCCTGCCAGAAAAGAAGTCTGTCTCTGCTAAAGAAATGACTTGAGAGGTGCTGTCTCTTCAATGATGCTCGATGCTCCTCTTCTTTTTATGGGTTTCCCTGATTTAGTCTATACTTATCTGGCTTTGGACCATTGCTGAGAATATTTTCTGACTCCTTCCTAGCCCTTGAGGTTGGTTATATCTCAAATGCTGGCTTGTCCTTGCATAATATCTGGATTCATGGATCATGGCTTGGTCTAGGCTTAGTGTTTAGCACAGTTTTTGGTACATAATAGGCACTCAATAAATGTTTTTTTTTTAACCCTTAATTTTTGGTGTATTGTCTTATAGGTGGAAGAGTGGTAAGGGTAGGCAATGGGGGTCAAGTGACTTGCCCAGGGTCACACAGCTGGGAAGTGGCTGAGGCCAGGTTTGAACCTAAGACCTCCTGTCTCTAGGCCTGACTCTCACTCCACTGAGCTACCCAGCTGCCCCCTCAATAATTGTTTTTTGACTGAATGTCCTTCCCTCCTCTCTCTCTCTCCCTTCCCTCTTCCTCTCCTTCTCTCTTCCCCCCTCTTTCTTTCTCTCCCTTTATTTTGGCTTGTGTTTGACTCTCCAGTTCTCAGCACACTGCCTGGTATGTAGAAAAGACTAGATAAATACTTGTCACCTGCCTATTTATCTGCCCTGTGGGGAAGAGACACGAATATAAGTACTTTCAAAATCTACCAGGAAGAAGAAAGTACCTGATAGAGGTATTATTTCCCAATATTACTAACTTTCATTTTTTGGTGAGCCTTTTTGATCTCATCAGTGAAGGGCACACTGGGTAATGGAACTTCTTCCATCAATGCTGTTTAGAACCTAATTTACCATAATTCTAATTAGCACAGAATCTGACACACAGTAGGGACTTGTAAATGTCTCTTGACTATCAGCTGCTTTTACAACTCAGTCTATCTGTATCCCAAACAACAAGCCTTCTGGTTAATTGGCTAGATAGGGTCACACAACCAACATTTGCCAGAGACGGGACCGGAACTCAAGTCTTCCTGACTCCAAATCCAGCCTTTTGTCTACTATTTTGCGATACTTCTTACTCACACAAGAGTTGAAAAAGAGAGGTAGTACACTGAGGTGGGGAGGAGACCAAATTCGGAAAGAGGAAGGCTTGTGTCCATGTCCTACCTTCTCCATTGCCTAGCACAGTACCCGGTATATGGTCAGCTCTAAATAAATGCTTGTGGCCTGGCTAACTGACTAATTAGTTGATCCTAACAGACGTGTGTAACCTCAGCCCCAAAGCCTATCAGTATAAGACTCTTTCCTTGTTGCTTCATTGGTGGAGATCAATGAATGCCTTGTGCCTACACGAGGAATAAGGTGGACTGAATGAGA
>NW_025359532.1:0-5940 GCF_016433145.1 Gracilinanus agilis | reverse complement strand
GAGAGAGAGAGAGAGAGAGAGAGAGAGAGAGAACCGTTTGGGAAAGGCTGGGTCCCAAGATAAATGTCATTCATAGTCTATGTTGTAAGAGAGTAATGATGATTCTGCTTTTATTATTCTATATATAGTCTAATTAAACTGCTTGCTAAATTAATGCTGAGGGTATTGACTGAATGCATTAAAGAAAAGAAAGGCATGTCCAGGGGTGGAGGCACAAACCAAGATTGATTGGAATGGATATTTCTAGATGATCTAAGTGTCGAGGAGATATTATCAATGGATGACTGACAGAGAGCATATACCTGGTTTCTCTTAATGACTTTAGAGAATAAAGAATCATGTTTGTAAGCTCTCACAGTTCTAGCTAGTGATTTACTCATCTAGATCTTTGCTTTTGTCCCAGTCACCTTCTAGCCTGTACTATTCTCATTTGTGTATGTTCTCCCTTCTTCATTTAATTGTAAGTTGCTTAGGACAGGTAATGTGTTGTTTTTCCTTTTTTCAGTGTTCTGTGTTTAGTACTTTGTACGTTCATTGAATATAATTCTTCAACAGGACAAAAACCTTTTGTCTGTGCCTATGCCCACTTCTACCCCAGTTCCATTTCTGACTCTCTGGATTTTGGAAATAGATCTAGAAAGGAAGAAAAATTGTAATGTTTTTGGATTTGGAGATTTTGCTGAACTCTGGGTTTTTTCCACCTCTGTCCCAGCTGCCTGCTTATGTTTGAGATGCCTCTACTAACCGTGATGCTGCCTCTGTCTCTTGATGAATTCCTGCCTGGAATTTCCATTTGAGGAAGTGAGCCATACTCGCTTCTAACGTGACTCTGGAGACTTTTACATCATTTGAGGGCTTTCTCCACTCCCTTCATCCCACTTCAGCTCCCTTTTCGACATCTCTCCTCGCTCCTCCCTCAGAATGTATGATCCTTGAGAGTAGGGACTGCCTTCCTTCTATTTGTATTTCTAGTCACAGTCCCTGACACATAATAAATGCTTAATAACTGAATGATCTAATCTAATCCATTCCTTTTTTTCATTTATCCTTCAGTCTGAACATTGATAACGTTAAACCAAGGTTGCAGTTTATCCACACCATCTATCCTCTCATGAATTCTCCTTTGAAAATAGACCTGGTGGGGGCAGCTGGGTAGCTCAGTGGATTGAGAGCCAGGTCTAGAGACGGGAGGTCCTAGGTTCAAATCTGGCCTCAGACACTTCCCAGCTGTGTGACCTTGGGCAAGTCACTTGATCCCCATTGCCTACCCTTACCACTCTTCCACCAAGGAACAAATATACAGAAGTTAAGGGTTTAAAAATATAAAAACAAAAAACAAAAAACAAAAAAAAATAGACCTGGAAAGGAAGAAAAATTGTGATGTTTTGGATTCGTGGATTCTGTTAAACTCCAGCTACTTTGGCATGGATGATGCTAGTGCAAGGCTTTTAGTAATGTTGGCTAAGGTTTATGAGTTTAGTTTGCTCTTAGGTGACGCAGAATTCTGCCAGTGATCCTTCTTTCCAACAGTGGTTGAGGTCAGGCATGGCAGATTTGGCAATGGGTTGCGTTCCCTTGAACATAGAACATAGCCTGTGTTATCTAAAGGGTCCCAACCCTGGGAGGAGATTGCTATTATTATCCTCATTTTCTAGATGAGGAAAGTGAAGCTGAGAGAAGGACTGAGTGACTTGTCCAGGGTCACACAACTATAGGGTTCTTATAAGGAAAACTGTGAATCTTAAAGTCTTAAGAAGGGAGATGGTGAGTGAGTGCTGTACTTGGAGTCAAGTATCAGTTGACCAACAGACTTTTATTAAACATTTTCTATATGCCAGGCAAATACAAAAAACAGTCTCTGCTCGCAAGGACCTTATGGTCTAATGAGGGAGAAATTATTCTTGTTGTATGAAGTTGTCATTCTAAAAATATGATGCTAAAAAAGGACATTGTGAAGGTTACTAAAAGCTCTGCTGGAGGAAATCCATCATCCACGTAATTGTAGTTGTATTTTAGTATAATCTCCAAATAGTATAATATAATCTATTTAACACAAATAAGTTCATATAATGATATAGCCATATAATATGTTAATAACAATCCCCAATAGTATAATCTCCAAATCCTGATGGGGCAGACAATATGTGAATTACTTTAGACCAGTGATTCCCAAAGTGGGCGCCACCACCCCCTGGTGGGTGCTGCAGCGGTCCAGGGGGATGGTGATGGCCACAAGTGCATTTATCTTTCCTATTAAATGCTATTAAAATTTTAAAAAAATTGATTTCCAGGGGGCTAAGTAATATTTTTTCTGGAAAGGGGGTGGTAGGCCAAAAAAGTTGGGGACCACTGCTATAGACAAACAAGATACAGACAAGATGGATTGAGGCTCAGAGGCAAGGCAGTAAGATTAAGGAGGACTGGGAAAGGAAGACCTGAATTTAATTCCTGCCTCATATACTTGCTGTATGAAACTGGGGCAAGTCTTGGCTTCAGTTCCCTCCTCTGTAAAATGGGAAGAACAATAGCACTTTCTTCACAAATTTGTTGTGAGGATGAAATGAGATTATGGGTAGAAATGCTTTGTAAACCATAACCCACTATATAAATGTCAGTTATAACTATTGTTTATTGTTTATTTTATTCTACTAAATAAAATTTTTTAATTTATATTTGGAAAAATTGGAAATTAATATATTTGAAATGTATTATGATATAATGAATATTTGGAATTGGTCAGTAGTGAGCTTTAAAAAATTTATTATTATTCCAAATGTTTATCAAATCAAACCAAACAAGAATTTCCACATATAAAGAAAGATATTATACAAATGAATCACAGATCTCCTATATGTTTAACTTATTTTTCTTCATATCTACGTAATAGATCCTGTCCACAAGTATTCCAACTTCTCTCCACCCTTCCTGCATCACAAAGGATATCATTAGGGAGGCCAACATATTCATATAGATTAAGTCGTTCATGTTTTAACTTTCTGTTCAGTTTCTGGAGTTAACATTCTCAGTTTATTCTTCTAGTATTAGCTCATGGTTCTACTCATTTCACTTTTCATTATCTTGTATAGTTCTTTCCTGGTTTTTAAAAATCAGTCTGTTCATCATTTCTTATGGTGCAGTAGTATTCCATCACAGTCATATACTATAATTTGTTCAGCCATTTCCTAATTGATGGGCATCTCTTGTTTCCAATTCTTTGCCACCAGAAAGAGAGCTGCTTTAAATATTTTGGAACATATGGGTTCTTTTCCCATTTCCCTGATCTCCTTGAGAAACAGACCCAGCAATGGTATACACAGTTTTATAATTCTCTGAGTGTAATTCCAAATTACTCTCTAAAAAGGTTGATCAGTTCACAGTTCCACCAACAGTGCATCAGTGTCCCTGTTTTTCAACATCCTCACTATTATTAATGAGCCATTATTAAAATATTAATTATTACCAATGTTCAATCATTGTGTTCAACTCCTTGTGATCTCTTTTGAGGTTTTCTTGGTAAAGATACTGCAATGGTTTTCCATTGCCTTCTCCAGTTCATTTTACATATGAGGAAATTGTGACAAACAAGGTTAAATGACTTAGTTACTGTCACGGAGCTAGAAAGTGCCTGAGTCCAGATTTGGACTTGAATCCTCCTGATTCTAGCCCCAGTCCTCCAAGATGCTCTAAGATGACCCCTAGTTGGCCATCTATGGATCTCATGACCGAACATTAAAAGGCAGTCTGCCACCCAGGTAGATTGCTGGCCTTGGAGGCAGGCTGACTATATTTGAATCCTCACCCTGACACTACCTATGTGACCCCGTGGAAGCTGTATAATTTTTCTGAACCTCAGTTTTCTCATTGGTAAAATGGGAACACTAATACTACAGTACCTTCCTCAAAAGGTCATTAGGAGCCTCAAAGGAAATCATGTCTGTGAAACACTTTGTAAACATCTTAGCAGCATCAAAACGTCTTCCTTGGATCTGATGCTTTTCTTTTGCAGTCTTGTCATGCCATTAATGGCGTTCCAAGATGTTGATAATTATGTCCCGTGAAAAGAAAACGCAAAGTCAACAAATAGTTGGAGAGCCAATTGGCTAACCAGGATCTACACTTTTAATGATGCATTTTGAAACTGGGCTTTGCATTCCCATGAGCAAATTCTATACAATCATTAAACTTCATGGGAAACATGGAACCAGCCTAGCCTGGCCACAAATGCATACCCATCAGCTTCAGACACTAGGAGTTGTGCTGAGCCCCAGGGAGAACAGAACTCAGTGCAATGATGAAACCACAAGCTGCCAGTGAGGAAAGCAAGAGGCAAACCAGGGAAAAATTAATGCTGAGCTCCCTAAATTGCTATTTGAATAAAAAATGTGCTTCTTGACATCCTTCCTCCTGTCTGCTCCCCAACAGTCAGCGACTGTTATGAGATTCAAAAGGTGTTATTTAGACGGTGAATGCAATGAGTCACTTGAGAGGTTCTGTTCATTTCAGGGGCACAACTGCCAGCAAATATGGTGTTCAGCTTTGCAAAGCTGTCATCCTTCCCCCTTCTCAAATTTAATTAAACCAGCCCTGCTGTGAGGCGGTCCTGAAAGGGAGCTCTTATTTACATGACACAGGATGCAATCAAAAGCCAGAATTAATCAAAGTTATTATTGTTACCGCCTCAAGTGATACACCAATGATCTGGACTGATTTTGGCTGTCCTCAAACAAGCTGGCTCCAGACATCATTGGAGTATAAAATATCCATCTTGCTTTAAGAACGTCCAAGCATGGGGCAGCTAGGTGTTTGAGGAGATTAAAAGCCAGGCCTGGAGATGGGAAGTCTTGGGCTCAAATTTGAACTCTGATTGAGTTGTGTGACCCTGGACAAGTCACTTAGCCCTACTTGCCTAACCCTTACCACTCTTCTGCCTAGGAACCAATACTTAGTATAGATCGTAAGACAGAAGTAAGGTATTTTTTTTCTTTCTTTTTTTTTTTTTTTTTTTTGAGGAATGTCCAGGCCTTTAACTGTTTTTAAAATCTTTATTTATTTTACTGTCACTCTGGCATTCAATGGAGGGTTAATCCCTAAGTCAAAAAGACTTGAATTCAAGTCCTGCCTCTGATACATACTGGCTGTATAAGACAATGGACAAATTACTTATTCTCAGGATACTCTCTAAGACTACAAATTACAGAGAAATGGCTAATCTATAGTGGGAATTTCCTCACCTGGGAATTTCTTATTCCAATGATATCATAGGTCCGTTTTCTCTCTCTAACAGTGATGCCAATGGCAGCTCACAACTATATAGAATTTGCCAAGTACTTTTCATGCATCATCTCATTCAGTCATCACAACAACCCATTAGGTGGGTACTCTAATGAATATTACAGTATCCAAATGACAGTATCAGTAGATTTTCCCTTTGTTCTGAAGGCTCGTGCCAACTTAGCCCACTGCTCAGCCATTCCCTACTTATTTCAGCCAGTTTTCTGGCTCCTTGGTAGAAACAGGCGGCCAGCCATATTTTAACCCCTGCCGTCAAATTCTTCTCTCCTTGATCCCTCAGGGAAAAGTCTTCGAGGAGGGTAGGAGGGATGCTTGACATACAGCTCATGTCCCTCCTTTGATCATCTGTCATTTGGGGAGAGGAAAGCATATGCCACCCCATCACCCTGTTTTAAAATAGATTCAGAGGAAGTCGGGAATTAATCTTAACCTTGAACACATTGAGCCCTGTATTTCCTCTCCAACTGCAGAATGCGCTATCTGGTTTCCTACACCTCTCTTTTGCTAAGTTTAGTTCCTTCATGCCAGCTGTCAAGGAGGAGAGGAAATGGAGGAAAAACAATGCTCTCCATGGATAAGGCATTCCACTATCTATTATCAATCCCTGCTTATTCCTCTCCCACCTCCCCCTACTCCATATATATATAT
>NW_025359531.1:0-9925 GCF_016433145.1 Gracilinanus agilis | reverse complement strand
CCTTTATGTTTTGTCTTATAATCAATATCAATTCTGAGACAAAAGAGGGTTAAGGACTGGGCAATTGAGGGGAATTGACTCACCCAGAATCATACAACTAGGATATATCTGAGGCCAGATTTGATCCCAGGTCCTCTTGACTACAGGTCTGGCACTCTATCCCCTGTGCTACCTAGTTGCCCTGCTACCCATGTTTCTTGTTTGTCCGCCTGCTTGTTACCACTATCTGACTATGTATGATTTACTCATCTGATATCATTCTTAATGAATTAGATCTGAGAACTAGCTAAGCCCGGAAAACGACCTCTTGCTGTTCCTAGTCATTTGGACCATCAAATACTTTTGAAAAGATTCTCTCTGATTATGGAACGAGGACTTCTCTCCCAGCAAACTCTGGAACATGAAGCATTGTCCTGGAGGGCTGATGCTGTGCTACATGGTGGGGTTCTCTGAGTGGCTGCAGCACTGCCATGCGTGTCAGACTTTTGGAGTCTAGGAATCTCATTAACCAAGCTTCAAAGGGTCAGAACTGGAGATGAGCCCAAGTGAGGTCAGTACAGCAGGAAGGGCATTAAAGAAAGTTCTAGTGAGAGAGGTGACCTTAGATGACTTGATCTTCCAAGGGTGGACTATTATCCAAGAGAGGTCATTTTATGACTTAGCAGTTCAGGGAGAGATACAGATTTGATAAGAAAGGCTGTAGAATTATTTGTCTGAGCTGACTCTTTCTTCCATAGCTATTCTATTCTCTAGTGAACCCTCTGGTGTTTAAGACCAAATTAAACAATTCTAGGGCCAAGAGCACTTCAGGAATTTTGGAATTCCTTATGTTTTCTGCAATGAATAATAAACAACCACATACAATTAACAATTAATACAATATTGTATAGAATTTTATCTAAATTATATAGGCTAGAAATTATGTTAGGTCTGTGAAGTGATGCATCTTTTTTTGAACCCAAACCCTGTGTTTCTTAGCTGAAAACTCTACTGCCCCATTTTTGAGGGAAGATTTGTTTAGAGGTCAGGATCTAATACTAATTTTACAACTAAATTATTCTGTTGCCATAGGCAAATTATTAAAATCTCTTTGTGCTTTAGTTTTCTAATCTATAAAATAGGTATTATAATTGCTCCTAATTCTTTTAAGGGTCTTGTGAGAATAAAATAATACCACTCATTAAGATCTAAGTGTGTTCTGCATTGGATTTCTAGTTGAGAAAATTAGAGATCATTGAGAACTCCAGAATGCCTAAATTTTTCCCTGGGTCATAAGCTATTTTGATTTATGGTTAAAAAGCTATCCTAAATAAACAATTATTTCCACAGGCACCAGGCAAGATTCAGCCTGTAATCTCTTTTGTTGTCACTCTAGATTAATAGATCAGATCATCAATAATATCTAGGGAATTCTCTCTTTAAGTATCTTTGTCCTAGGGAATGAAGTATGTAAGGAAAATTTGCCTGTGTTTGGAATCCTCCCAACTTTTGAATAAAAAGCTCTGAACATTAGTACCAATAATTTCCCATGTCCACAAGATGTGTTCATAGCTTTAGGTTCAACATCATGATCATGACTATATCAGGCAAGTTTACTGGAAATGTTCAGTTCTGGTTCATAACGTTCTTAATCTATCTGTCCTCTTTTGGCAAAGTGAAGCTGGGAAAGTGGGTGCCACTGAGACAACTGAAAATATACAAATGGGCAAATGGAGGGTGAGGCCAGAGTGAAAGCTGCTGCAGTTTTTTCTATTAATGTAGCATTCATTTGTTTATTTTTCTCATCCTTTTTTTTTTTAGTCTAGACTGATCTGGCAGATTTCCCACACAGAGAAATACCAAAAAGAAAATTTAGAGAACGAATCAGGCATATACAAAGAGAAGCGTATTGTTATTATTTTAAAGCATACTTTTCCTGATTGGAAGTTATTTGTAGCATTTCTAATCATGCCACAGGAGACCTAATACTTATTTGGAGGCAGTGGGCAGAATGCAATTTAATATGCTCCAGGGAAATTGTTAAAAGCAAATTCAAAGCATTTTTTGAAGGGCAATTTTGATACTCGCTGTGCTGCCGGGGGTAAAAGAGGATTGGAACTTTTTTATCTAAACTTTTAATCTCCTGGGTTTCAGTTATCTTTATCACTTAGGAATGTGTCTCTACTGTGATTGTTAAGACTACCCAGGGCTTGAAAACCAAAGGCAAAAGGTAAATACCTAGTTGAGATGAAGAGGAGAATATGAAAGGAACTAGTGGCCACTTCTTCATACATAAAAACATTTCTAAGTGATATGATTTAGAAATTTTAAAAAGTAGAATTATGGTTGCTTCAGTTATTATTCAGCTTGGTTTTAAATAAGCCTAAAACCTTAAACTGGTATCCTTTGAGATCTTTATTAACTCTTTCAAATCTTTATGATAGTATTAAGTGATTTTTTTCCTAACTAGTATTTTGGAGCTCTAAAAAGCTATTAGAAGAAAAATAAGTCAGATGTATACGACTTGGAATCATGAAGACTCATCTTCATGTGTTCATATTTAGCCTCAGAAACACTTAATAGCCATATCACCTTGTAATCTCTTTTCCTATTACCACAGATTAATTGATCAAATCATCAATAATATTTAGGGAAATCGCCTTTAAGTATATTTTGTCTAGAGACTGAAGTATATAAGGAGAAGTTGCCTGTATTTGGAATTTTCATTTTATAAACAGGAAACCTGACATTCATAATGATTAAGTTACATTCCCAAGGAGATTCATAACAATCACTAAAAAATTTATTTGGAATCCTTTCATTCCAAACATTAAAAGACATGTTCTTTGTTTCAAAGACAGTTAATTGAATATGTGACTGGGATTCAGAAGTAGCTAGTGCTTTAAGATCTGCTTTATGTATATTTTTTGTTTGATCCTTACATCAACCTTTCTATACTCCTATTTCTTAGCTGAGAAAATTTAAATGGATATAAAGCAATTTGCCCAGTCATAGAGCTGGTGATCTCTTTTGGCTATAGAGTAATCCTGGCCCATTACTATTGGGGTTACTTCCTAGCTAAAGATCTTTGCTTACAAAATTTGTTGTTTTGCATTGAAATTCTGAAATGTAGAACTATGTTTTGAATAACCCAAGGTAGGGTTATTTCTGTGTTGGAGATCATTACAATCAATTAATCATTACTTTTTGTCATTTTCAGATTTTCTGAGTAGTTATTTTATATGATGTCCTACAGTATGTATTCAGATTTTGAAATTTATCATTTTTGTATGAGAGGCTTATTATCCTGAAGATACCTTTAAGGACAGTTTTGGTTTATATATGTGTTTTGTTTCTCTTCTGCTAAATATTCTTCTACTTCTGTATTTTTGAGTTTTGTCAAATCTATTATTTAATTTTCTTTTTCAGACTCCTACTACTTTGGATAGACTTTTCCATTGTGAGTTTCAAGTTGTCTCCTCCATTGTTTTTGTTATTTATTTGTTGAATGATCTGGTTTTTTTTAAATAGCCATTCTAGAATTTTTTTTCTTATTCTGTGATCTCTGGGGAATCCACAGAATACCCTTTTTAATTGCAGATTTTTTATTCATTTTCCTTCAGAGTATACTATTTACTCCATATGCTATTTTATGAGTTTTTTAAAAGTATCTTTTCCTATGTCTTTTAGGCTCATTATTGGTATCTTGTATAGCCTTAGACCCAGTCTTTCCCCTTTGGACTTTTTGTCTTTTGTCTTTTTTTGTATTCCCCGCAGCTTGTCTCTGGTTTTTTCTATATGAAGTGTTCTTAACCATTTTTTCATGTCATGGATCCCTTTGACTGCTTGATGAAGGCTGTGGACCCTTGTTCTTCAGAATGACATTTATAAAATGCACAAAATAAAATATAAAGTATTACAAAGGATGCTAATTATATTAAAATTTTAAATTGAGATTACCAAAATATTTTTTAAAAACAAGTTCATGGACTCAATGTTAAGAATCCTTGTTCTAAAACTCTTTTAATTTCTATTAATAATGATAATAATATTAATAATTATAGCTGGAATTTGTATAATGATTTAAGGTTTACAAAGCACTTTTAAAATATCTCATTTTATTTTCCCAACAAACCTGGGAGGCAGGTGATATCCACCTCCCCATTTTACAAATGACTAAATTGCGTCAGAGAGAAGTTAAGTAACTTGTAGCTAGTAAATATTTTGAGGCCAGATATGAACTCATGTCATCTTGACTAAATCCAACACTTTATCTACTGTTCCATCTAAATACCTTTATTTTCCACCTCACACAAGAGCCTCCTTAAGCTGAAAAATGTCTTGACTGGGGCTAATTGAGTTCCTACCCAGTGTAGATTCCATGGGGAAATGATTGATCCTGCTCAGTCTTTTTTTGTCATGTTCCTCCAAGACATGGAAACCTCTTCCCTTACAGACATCTCCACAATGCATGATCGCTGTCCAACACTTGTGCTTCCTTTCCTTCTTTATGCCTAGAGAGAAGGAGTTTTTCCAGTCACCTATAGGATTTGAAGATCTTCAGACCCAGTTACTGACATGAGTAAACCAGGCAGGGCCACCTCAGGCTAACTCTGAAGTACAAGCTTGAGAAGCTCCTTGCCCTGACCATAAACTGGCCTCTGGTGAAATGGGAGTGGGGAAGATGGTTGACACATTAAGTAATTAAGTTTTCCAGTGCTTTATCCGGAGGTTTTACCTTGTGCAATGAGTTTTTCTCTCTTTATCTTGTGGATTCATTTCTAATTACTATAAATTTCTTTCCTTTGATGTATGTATGTTTGCTTCATCTAATGTTTTAGATAAGAGAGTTAGGTGCAAAACTACTACTTTGGTCTTGCCAGTTGTGCATGTCTGTCCTAACTAATCCTCTTTTTGGCTTCTCTAAGGTAGTAGGTATCTTGATGAGGTTTGAGGGTTAGGATCCCAGGGAATGTGTGCTATAGAAGAACATGGAAGATCTGGCAATACTCCCTCAAGTCCCACTTATATTGCAGCAAATGTGGACAGGGAGAGGAGCACCCCAAGAAAGAATGTAGCAGGAGGCAAGAGCTTGCAGAAAGTAAATCAAACAACTAAGAAGAAATAGCCATAATACTAGGAGAAATCAGGGAGAATAGATAAATATAATGCCTACTGGTATGCCTGGTAGAAGGGGGCACCCAAGCCAATAGAGCCTGATCATTTTTTAAAAATACAATTCTTTTCTGGTTCAAGCAGGACCAGGCATTGAGGAGAGGAAGCCAAGACTGATTTATGCTGAGGAGAATACCTGGAGGTTTGGCAGGGAATTGATAATCAAACTCCCTGCTGGTAGGAAAGTGGATATTCAGAGATTATAGCTGACCTTTCTGACTCAGGAGATATTTGGGCTTCCTGACTTCTTTGATTTCTGGGGTGGAAAGACTACGTAAGTACTTTTTCGTGGGTTGGCTGGTACTTTCTTACAGAAGCCAATCTAGCATGTACATTCATATTTTTTCACCAATATCCAAATCATATAAAAACATCTTCTGGAAATGTTCTTGTAAAACAACATTCTCTCTACATCATCTGGGCTTTTCATTCAGATTAGATTTTTGTCATAGCATTGTACTTTTCATTACATTGAGTTTGTGACCACTGGCACAATTCCTAAGTGTATTTGCAGCCACTTATAAAAGCCATTTAAGCATAGATACTTCCTTTCTTCCACACCTCAGAAGAGGACTCTAGAGCTAATATCTAGATCTGGGTTGCCCCTTGCTTAGTTATACTTTGGCTAACTAAGTTTAATAAAGCCCTGGACCTGATGTCAAAGAAACCTGAGTTCAAATCTCACTTCAGAGAGTAGTTGTGTAACCCTGAGCCAGTCACTTAGTCATCATCTGCCTCAGTATCCTCATCTGCAAAATGGTGATGATAATAGCCTCTGCCTCCTAGGGTTGTTGTGAGGATAAAATGAGATATTTGTACAATACTTTGTAAACCTTAAGGCACATATGAATATTAACTACTACTTCTCTTCCTCCTTTTTTCCTTTTCTTTCTCCTCCTTCTAGTTCTTTTCCTTTCATGTAATAAATTTTCGCATGTTTCCAAAGTTATGTTATCCAAATTGTCTCCCTCCCTCCCTTTCCTTTATATACAGGTTATACATGTATTATCATGGAAAACATTTCCATATTGTTCATTTTTATAAATGAATAATCTTATAAAACCAAAAAACCCAAACAAAAACCTGAATAAATGAGTGAAAAATTGCATGCTTTCATCTGCATTCTGACTCCAACAGTGCTTTCTCTGGAGGTTGATAGCATTCTTTGTTATAAGTCCCTCATAATTGTCCTGGATCATTGTATTGCTGAGAGTAGCTAAGTCTACTTTTTTTTTAAACCGTTACTTCCATCTTAGAATCAATACTGTGTATTGGTTCCAAGACAGAAGAACAGTAATCGCTAGGCAATGGAGGTTAAGTGACTTGCCCATGGTCACACAGCTAGGAAGTGTCTGAAGTCAAATTTGAACCCAGGACCTTCTGTCTTTGGACCTAGTTCTCAATCGACTGAACCATCTAGCTTCCCCACTCCTTCTTTTTCTTCTCTTTCTCCTCCTCCTCCTTTCCCCTTTTCTCCTCTACCTTCTTCTCTTCCCCTTTCACATCCTCCCATTTACTTTTGTCCCATCAGCACACAATCTAGCATGTATCCCCATCTTTACTAAGATTTTTATGAAGTTAGTAAGACCAGGTAGGACATTTTATAGTTGAAGAAGCTGAGCAGTTAAGCCCAGTGGTGGAACCAGAAGGACCTATCCTCTGTCAGGACTAGGAGTTCTTGAGCTTAAATCAAGATTGTATTCTTATTTAATCTTCTACCAGGGTCATCCTGCCACTCCTTCCCCCTTCCCTTATGTTGACATGACCTTCAGAGCTATTCCTTAGTGGCACTGTTTCCTACTTAACTTCATCTTCAGAAACTCATTATTCTGCATACTCATAATTCAACTTGGAAACTAATACCTCTTCAGGTCATTATTATATGACTTCATCCTCCCTTCCCCTCCTTGTCATAATTGCCCTCCCTGCCCTTTTCAGCCTCTTTTTGTGTGTTGTCTACCCCAATATATTGTAAATTTCTTGAGGGCAGGGATCCTTGTGTTTTCTTTGTATCCCCAGCACTTAACACTGTGTCTGACAAATAGTAGGCTCTTAATCAATGTATAGCTCTCCAATCCTAGATTACTTGGTATTAATGAAATCATAGGTTCAACCACCCTAATAAATAGGATGATTTAAGCCAAAAATCTGTTAAAGAGAATTTTATGATTTGTTCCTTAAACCAATTCAGAAACTAGTCTAATTAAGAAAATTGAGCAATGCTTTATTTTTTGATGTTAACTGGAAGAATTAGGTAGAGATTTTCAGAAACTCCAAAAGCCTGAAACATCTGGATTCAAAACAGCATGAGAAAAATATCGAGATGTCCATCCTTCTCTGTCTTTTCA
Source organism: Gracilinanus agilis (assembly GCF_016433145.1). Classification (NCBI taxonomy): domain Eukaryota; kingdom Metazoa; phylum Chordata; class Mammalia; order Didelphimorphia; family Didelphidae; genus Gracilinanus; species Gracilinanus agilis. The sequence continues at coordinate 2,423 of NW_025359531.1, read as the reverse complement.
TATACTCAATACATTAATATGATATTTCAATCTGTATAAATACATAAATTATTTTGTGCCATACTATTTCTTAGGTTTGGTATGTTATTTCTACTCATGGGAATGTACGCATCTGAAACCAAACATGGCTAAATAAACATTTTTTAAAACCCTTCCTTTCTATCTTAGCATCAGTTCTAAGACAGAAGAATGACAGGGGCTAAGTAATCAGGGTTAAGTAACTTGCCCAGGGTCATACAGCTAGGAAGTGTCTGAGGTCAAATTTGAGCCAAGGTCCTTCCAACTTCAGTTTCAGCACTCTATCTGCTATGCTATCTAGCTGCCCCAGATCAATGTTTTAATAGACTTTTCTGACTTAGTCTTATTTTTCATTATAATTTTTTTGAATTTAAACATTTATTAATAATCATTTTTAACATGGTTACATGATTCATGCTCCTACTTTCCCCTTCACCCCCCGCACTCCCCTCACCCATGGCCGACGCACATTTCCACTGGTTTTATCATGTGTCCTTGATCAAGACCTATTTCCAAATTGTTGGTGGTTGCATTGGTGTGGTAGTTTCGAGTCTACATCCCCAATCATGTCTACCCCTACCCATGCGTTCAAGCAGTTGTTTTTCTTATATGTTTCCTCTCCTGCAGTTCTTCCTCTGAATGTGGGTAGCATCTTTACCATAAATCCCTCAGAATTGTCCTGGGTCATTGCATTGCTGCTGGTACAGAGGCCCATTACATTCGATTTTACCACAGTATATCAGTCTCTGTGTACAAAGTTCTTCTGGCTCTGCTCCTTTTGCTCTGCATCTGTTCCCGGAGGTCTCTCCAGTTCGCCTGGAACTACTCCAGTTCCTTTTAGCACAATAGTATTCCATCACCAGCATATACCACAGTTTGTTCAGCCATTCCCCAATTGAAGGACATACCCTCCTTTTCCAGTTTGTTGCCACCACAAAAAGCACAGCTATAAATATTTTCGTACAAGTCTGTTTATCTATGATCTCTTTGGGGTACAATCTCAACAATGGTATAGATGGATCAAAGGGTAGGCATTCTTTTATAGCCCTTTGAGCATGATTCCAAATTGCCAGCCAGAATGGCTGGATCAGTTCACAACTCCTCTAGCAATGCATTAATGTCCCAATTTTGCCACATCCCCTCCAACATTCATTACGCTCCCCTTCTTTCATTTTAGCCAATCTGCTAGGTGTGAGGTTGTTTTGATTTGCATTTCTCTAATTATTAGAGATTTGGAACACTTTCTCATGTATTTATTGATACTTTTGATTTCTTTACCTGAAAATTGCCTATTCATGTCTCTTGCCCATTTATCAATTGGGGAATGGCTTGATTTTTTATACAATTGCTTTAACTCTTTGTATATTTGAGTAACTAGCCCCCTGTCAGAGTTTTTCGTTATAAAGATTTTTTCCCAATTTGTTGTTTCCCTTCTGATTTTGACTACATTGTTTTGGTTTGTACAAAAGCTAATATAATCAAAACCATTTAATTTACATTTTGTAATTTTCTCTAACTCTTGCTTGGTTTTAAAGTTTTTCCTTTCCCAGAGATCTGACAAGTATACTATTCTGTGTTCACTTAACTTATTTATAGTTTCCCTCTTTATATTCAAGTCATTCACCCAGTCTGAATTTATTTTGGTGTAGGGTGTGAGATGTTGATCTAGACCTAATCTCTCCCATATTGTTTTCCAAATTTCCCAGCAGTTTTTGTCAAATAGTGGATGTCCCAAAAGTTGGGCTCTTTGGGTTTATCATACACTGTCTTGCTGATGTCCTTAACCCCAAGTCTATTCCATTGATCCTCCTATCTATCTCTTAGCCAGTACCATATTGTTTTGATGACTGCTGCTTTATAGTATAGTTTAATATCTGGTACTATTAGGCCCCCTTCCTTCACATTTTTTTTCATTATTTCCCTTGATATTCTTGATCTTTTGTTATTCCAAATGAAATTTGTTATAGTTTTTTCTAATTCAGCAAAGAAGTTTTTTGGTAGCTTGATAGGTATAGCGCTAAATAGGTAAATTAATTTGGGTAGAATTGTCATTTTTATTATGTTAGCTTGTCCTACCCATGAGCAATCAATGGCTTTCCAATTGTTGAGATCCAGTTTTATTTGTTTGGAAAGTGTTTTGTAGTTATTTTTGTATAATTGCTGTGTTTGTTTTGGTAGATAGATTCCCAAGTATCTTATATTGTCTAGGGTGATTTTAAATGGTGTTTCTCTTTCTACCTCTTGCTGCTCTAATGTGTTGGAAATATATACAAATGCTTATAATTTATGTGCATTTATTTTGTATCCTGCAACTTTGCTAAAGTTGTTGATTATTTCTACAAGCTTCTTAGTTGATTCTCTAGGATTTTTAAGTATACCATCATATCATCTGCAAAGAGTGATAG
>NW_025359530.1:0-4413 GCF_016433145.1 Gracilinanus agilis | reverse complement strand
TGATGGTGAACAGTGTCAGGGCCTGACCCACCCCCACCCCCCAGACCGAGCGCCGTACCCCTCCTCACCTGGAGTGCTGGTCATGTCCTGCCCTCCCCTTTACCCAGCACAAAGGAGGGAGAAAGTGCTCCCCATTGCGACTGGCATCTGTCACTAAATAGCTGTTTGACTTTGGAAAAGTCATTTTTGCCCCTCTTGTCCTCAGTTTCCCTAGACTTTAGACCTCAGTGTCCCTATTTGTTTAAAAAAAAAAAAAAAGAATTTTCCTACCCGTAAATGGCTGAAGTTAATGATTTATTTTGCGAATAAGGACATTGAAACCTAGAACCCGAAAAGGCAATTAAAAAGTCATACAGTAAAACTGCGGAACTAGCACTTGTCTTCTTTCACTTCATCATCTTTACCCATTTCATACGATGAGGTGGCCTGTTTGTTTGCAGGTGCTGCCACAGTAGGAGTGGCTGGTTCTGGTGCTGGTATTGGAACTGTCTTTGGTTCTCTCATTATTGGTTATGCCAGGTAACTTTATTGCAAACTGACTTCTCCAGCAGATTGCCCCTTATATCATTTCTATTATCTCACTTATCTTCACTCTCACTATCTAATGGCTAATGGGAAGCCTCTACTATCTACAAACTCATGTCTCTTGCTTTCTTAAAGCTGCAATTGGTTCTTATACTTCCTTTCCTCTCTCTCTTCTAAATTCTATGTAGTCTGGCAAACACTTCATTATTCAATTGAAACTCTACGAAATTATCAATGATTACTTAATGACTAAATCTAATGGATTTTTCTCAGTCATCCTTCTTGACTTTTCTGTTAGCCTTTGACATTCCTATCATTCTCCTCCCTGAGACATTCTCTTCTCCCTACGTTTTTATGACTATTTTCTCACCTGGTTCTCCAACTACCTGTCTAATTGTTCTTTCTCAATTTCTTTTGCTGCATCCTCAAGTTGACCGCTAACCTCAGTGCCCCTCAAAACTCTGCCCTACATCTTTTTCTCTTCTTCCTATTTACTGTTGATGATGCTAACTCCTGTGGATTCAGTTATTATCTCTATGCAGATAATTCTCAGATCTATTGATATAGCCTTAATCTCTATCTCTAAAGCTCTAATCTTTAATCTCATATCTCCAACAACCTGTTAGATATCTAAAACTGAATGTCTCTCATAAACAACTTAAACTCAAGATATCCAAAGCTCTTTCTCCCCAACACCATTCTGTCTTCCTAAATTCTTTTTTTTTACTATCAAGGGTAACACCATTCTCTCAGTCACCTAGGCTTGCAACTTGGGTATTAACTTTGACCCTTCACTCTCACACCCCTCTGGTATCTAATCTAATGCCAAGTCCCATTGATTCTATGTTGTCAACATATTTCCTATACAAACCCTTGCCTCCTCACACAGTTGCCACTCTAGTACAGGCCCATATCATTTCATGCTTGGACTATTATACCGCCCTTTTTAAAAACTTTTTTTAAAAGTTCATTTATTTAATTAACTAATTTAGAATATTTTTCCATGGTTACATAATTCATGTTCTTTCCCTCCCCTCCTTCCACCCCCTCCCTTGGCCAAGGAGCAATTCAACTGGGTTTTACATGTCGTATATTTTTTTTTAAATATTTTTTTTAAACCCTTAACTTCTGTGTATTGGCTCATAGGTGGAAGAGTGGTAAGGTTGGGCAATGGGGGTCAAGTGACTTGCCCAGGTTCACACAGCTGGGAAGTGTCTGAGGCCCAATTTGAACCTAGGACCTCCTGTCTCTAGGCCTGGCTCTCAATCCACTGAGCTACCCAGCTGCCCCCTTGTATATATTTTTTTTATCTTTAGCTTTAAAAAAAATTTTTTTTTTTAGAAAAATTTTTTTTCCATGGTTCCATGATTCATGTTCTTACTCTCTCCTTCCCCAAAATCCTCCTCCCCTCCACAGCTAATGCACAGTTCCACTGGTTTCTTCATGTGTCATTGCTCAAGACCTATTTCCATATTATTGATAGTTGTACTAGGGTAGTAATTTAGAGTTTACTTCCCAAATCATGTCCCCATCAACTCATGTGTTCAAGCAGTACAAAAATATTTATAGCTGCACACTTTGTGGTAGCAAAAAACTGGAAAACAAGGGTATGTCTGTCAATTGGGGAATGGCTGAACAAATTGTGGTATCTGTTGGTGATGGAATACTACTGTGCTCAAAGGAATAATAAACTGGAGGAATTCCATGTGAACTGGAATGACCTCCAGGAATTGATGCAGAGTGAAAGGAGCAGAACCAGGAGAAGATTGTACACAGAGACTGATACACTGTGGTAAAATCGAATGTAATGAACTTCTGTACTAGCAGCAATGCAATGACCCAGGACAATTCTGAGGGATTTATGGAAAAGAATGCTACCCTCATTCAGAGGAAGAACTACAGGAGTGGAAACACAGAAGAAAAACAACTGCTTGAATATATGTGATATTGATCAAGGTCTATTTCCATATTATTAATACTTGCATGAGAGTGATCCCTTAGAGTCTACATCCCCAATCATATCCCCATTGAACCAAATTATCAAGCAGTTGTTTTTCTTCTGTGTTTCTATTCCCATAGTTCCTTCTCTGGATGTGAATAGCATTCTTTCTCATAAGTCCCTCAGAATTGTCCTAGATCCTTGCATATAATGTCCTTTTGATTGGTCTCAGTATTAACACCTTCCTCTGAAATTACCTCCAATTTACTCTGCATTTATTTCATGTGTACATAGTTGTTTCTATCTTTTCTCCTTCGTTAGATTATAAATTCCTTGAAGATAGGGACTTTCTTTTGCCTCTCTGTATCCCCAGGGCTTAGCATAGTGCCCAGCCACACAGGAAGAGCTTAATAAATGTTCAATGAATTGACATAGATTTAATTATTTTTCCAGTCTCTATTCTATACTCTGTTAATGGTGAATAGCTAATAGCTAATCATAACTAATCTTTCACTTAGTTTTGGAGATTGTAATTTATACATCTTTAAGAAACTAATTTTCTTTTAAGAAACTAATTTTAGTTTCTTTTTTAAGAAACTAATTCTTTTTAAGAAACTAGTTCTTTTTAAGAAACTAATTTTCAACTAATAAATAGTTGAAACATAGTCTTTGGGGCCAGCTAAGGTGGCTTAGTGAATTGAGAGCCATGTCTATAGACAGGAAGTCCTGGGCTCAAATATGGTTTCAGATACTTCCTAACTATGTGACCCTAGACAAGTCACTTAACCCCCAGTTCCTAGCCCTTACCACTCTTCTGCCTTGGAACTAATACACTATATTGACTCTAAGACAGAAGATAAGGGTTACCAAAAAATAAAACAAACCATATTCTTCAAATAAGCCTGAATTTCTATTGTTCAGTCATTTTTCAGTTGTGTCTGACTCTTTGTGACCCCATTTGGGGTTTTCTTGGCAAAGAAACTAGAGTGGTTTGCCATTTTTGTGGATTCTTGCAAAGGGGCCATGTCCACTGCTTGATTTGCTGTTTCTTTTTCAATTTCTTCTCTAAAAATTTTAATTTCTTTTTTTAATACCTCTACTGATTCACTTTTATCTTCATCTTTCCTCTGGTGACCATTAAATACATGAACTGCTACTCTCCTCAATTCTTCAAGGTCCATACTAGGCCAGTTTGGGCAGCTGGTTTTAAAATAATCTTTTACCACTTAACAACAGTTTTTTTTTATTACCTGCCTTCTTATCTTTCTGACATCCCTTTCTCTGGAAAGATCCAGGTCCATATATCTACCTCCCAGCTCAATAAGTCTATCCATAAATTGGGAGGGATTTTCATTGTTTTCTTTTTTTTTTTTTTTTTGCTTAAGATTCTCAAACTTCATCCATGTGCCCAGCCTGTCAGAACAAGCTCTCATTGCTGTCAATAATGTCTCTCTAGCCTGGCATAGTTTTAAGTAGTTTTGTACATTGTTAGGGTTCCATTTTGGGTCCTCACATAGCCAATGAATTGCTTTCCTTCCCTGGGTCTGATTGACAAGAGAGATGATTTAATTTTTCTCTCTGTCAAAAAAGCTTGTAGCAAATTTTCAATATCAATCCATGTGGGGTCATATATCTAGTAAATGTTCTCTAGCTTTTTTAATAACTACAATAGGCTTATCTTCAAAGGAAGTAATATTTTCCTTGAATCTCAATATTCTGGGGTGGGGTGAATGGTGTATGGTGCCTAAGGAAAACTACTTCTCCACTCTTATTAAAGGTGGGTAGTTCCTTCAGGAGGAATAGGGTTTTAACTGAATTGTTGGTTTCTGACTCTAGGCTTGATGTTTGGTTTTCAGTGGAGTAGGTAAGGGGAGGGGGAGGAATAGGTGAGCTAAGAAGGAGGGGTTGTGGGCAGGGAGAGGCAGAGGGATGAGAGGTAGGGGCAGGAG
>NW_025359529.1:0-2328 GCF_016433145.1 Gracilinanus agilis | reverse complement strand
GGGAGGAAGAGAGGGAGAAAGATAGAAGGAGAGAGAGGATGAGAGAGGGGGAGAGAGAGAGAAGGAGAGAGAGAAAAGGAGAGAATGAGAGAGGGGGAGAGAGAGAGAGAAGGAAAAAGAGAGGAAGGGAGAGAGAGAGAGACATATATATCATAGCAAATAGAGATCATAGATTCAGAACTGAATTGGACCTGAGGTGAGGGATGTCTTATTTAAATGCACTAACAACTAGATTATAATGAAATATTACTCAGGATAATCCTTAAAAGCAGGTTCCGAATCTGACATCTGTGACTGAAATCCATTCACCATCTCTTCAAAATGACTATTTCTGTTCACTTTGGAAAAACACGCTTATGAATTAGTCCTGGGCAGGATGAACTTTGAGTTCGAAACTCCAAAAGGCTGCAGCCTCACCACAGCACCAAGCCCAGCCCCTGCAGAACAAAGGATTAGAATTGCCTGGCTTCCTCTGGTGGGGACCTATTCACAACAAAAGACATCGAGGTCTGCCAGGAAAAGTAACCCCAATCGATACTGTGAAAGGTTCAATAATTCATTTTGCTCTGTGGCAGTAAAATAAATAAATAAAAACCCGGTTGGAAGTTGAAATTGTCCATGTTCGGCTCTTCTCAGAGCTAGAAATGATGTGTTTTAATAGCTTTAGCAGGAATGGAGAGCCGGCAGCTCGTCCCAGCAGTATACCCTGGTTTCCTAGGTAACAGAAGTTGAAGTAAGGTGGATGGCTGGAACTGGGTTGTATCAAATCAATTTGTTTGAGGTGTGAACATGAGGAAGGGAAACTTCACATAAATTCACCAACTGTAAACTACAGTATTTCTTATCACAATACTCCCACTCATCTTTCTAGCCCCTCATCACTCATCCTTTCTCTTTGTATACCCCCACAAGTCTTCACCCCATCCCACCCCCAAAATTATGGGTTTTGATGTCTTGTAAAGATCAATAGAATTTTTTTTTCATGAAATCTGTCAGGAGGAGGGTCCGATGGGAAAGATTAGATAACAACCTGACTTAGCATTCCCAATACATTCAGCATGATGGGGCTCTGTCCTTAACAGAAAGAAAGAGGAATTGTTATCTCATCCCTACCCAGACCTTGGTGAAGTTCTTCTGGGACTCTTCATCTCCCTTGTTGAAAGGTCTTGGTGCAGAGATTCCAACAAATAATTCATAGGTTTCTAATGTGGCCTCTCTCCCCAAGTCCCCTTTCTTACTCTTCACCCTCATGGCAGACTGTTCTGGGGAAAACCTGAATAAAATGGAGCAAGAATTGACTTTAAGCATTAGGACTGGGTTTCCAGACTTTTGTTTCAGAATACAAATGAAGCTGATTTGAAGCCAGAGGACCCTGGATGAAATTCCAGCTCTGACACTTACTACCCATGTGGCTTTGGGGCAAGTCCATTCATTTTTCTGGGCTTCATTCCCTCATCTGTAAAATGAGGTGATTGGAGTGGATGGCGTGTAAGTTCCTTTTTTCAACTCTAACTCTATGATCCTAGGAACTGACAACATTAAAAGGAATGCTACAGTCTTAAGAAGGTGTGTCCCTGAGCAAGGATTTCCGTTTCCAGCCCATTCCAGCCCTGGCCCTCTCCTTTTGCCAACATGTCTCTCTGGCTTAGGATCCCTTATCCTCCTCTAGGGAGCTGTGGATCAAAGGGAAGGGACGAAGTAAAAGGAAAGATAGAGGAAAGAAAAGAAGTGTAAAAACCTAAACCCTTTCCAGCTCTACCCTTAGAATCCTATCATTTCATGATCTTTTTTTCTTAAGAGATCAGTAGCAAATTTAAAATAACAAACATATTCTCTAGAAAGTTGCCAGACAATAAAAACGCTAGCTTGTGAGACACAGCTAAATGACATAAAACCACTGAAAGTTTTTTCCCATGGCTGCCTCATTTTGATGACCGAAATGCAGTCTTTCAAGGAAAAAAATGTCCTAGCAGAAAGCATTTCTTATACAAGGAGGGCAGAGAGTAAAAGGACAGAGGACTGAGCTAGAGCCAGATAGGAAACAAAGGGGAAGCACACTGCTCTGACACTGCCTGATTTTCAATCTGGACAGCATGTTGCCCCCAAGCCCCAGCTTTGGTCCAAGGCCAGCAGGCAGTTAGTTTTGTACTGCCGGGTGACCTGGGATGGTGAGGAAGCTTTAGGAGGCTGTGGGGATGGCTTGCCTACTTAATAAAATAATCCATTTTGCTTGTTTCCAAACATGCTCACTCCTGTCCCCAGGGACTAGTAAGGATTAATTAATACTAAATGCTTGTCAGGCCTTTGACAAGGCAAATTACACACACA
>NW_025359528.1:0-8269 GCF_016433145.1 Gracilinanus agilis | reverse complement strand
CTCTCTCTCTCTCTCTCTCTCTCTCTCTCTCTCTCTCTCTCTCTCTCTCTCTCTTTGTTTCTCTTTTCGGATAAGAAAAGAAAATTACCTCTCTTTTCCCTTTCGATTTTGCATCTCTATCTATCTGTCTCTCTCTTTTTCTTTCTCTCTTTTCAGATAAGAAATGAAAATTACATCTCTGTTTCTGTCTGTCTGTCTGTCTTTGTTTTTCTCTTTTCATATAAGAAAAGAAAATTACCTCTTTCTCTCAATCTCTGTCTCTGTCTTTCTGTCTCTCACTGTCTCTTCAGATAGGAAAATGAAATTTTGTCTGCCTTTCTCTCTTTCTGTTGCTTTCTACATATCATTATCTGTCTGTCTGTGTCTCTCCCTGTTCCATAATGATTTTTCAGTATGCATTTCCAGATCCAGGAGGAAGGTTTTTATAAATGAGGTGGGTTTCCAAAATGTTTATTTTTTGTCTGACAAATCCCAACTCTGTATGTGGTTTTTGGGGGCACCCAAAACCTAAAGTCTGAAAGAGATTAGGTGAGCCAAAATAATCATGTGGCACATATATTTTTTCCCTTTAAACCTTAATATGTGATCCATGGCTTTCTTGACTATGCTTTCTTTAGAATGTCACAGGGAGTATCTGGATGGCTGTATTTACATGATGGCAAAGCAACTCATCGAAAAAGTGAAAATTGCTGTTAAGTCAACAAGTTATTTAGTCTATTTGAGACCAGCAAGTAGCCTGACTCATTTTTTTCCCCACTGATTTGAATATTTGCTTTGGCAGCAGACCTAAGACACAGTTAAGCAAAGGAAAACATGGTGCATACTCTTTGGCCTGCTAACACATCTGATGGGGTGGGCAGAGATCTCTGGAATTACTTCTATAGCTTCAACCACATCTGACCAACATGAAAAGCCAAATGCTCCATTGCTCCTAGTTTATCATAGGAATTACATTCTTTCTCCATAAATGTGTCCAAAAACTCAAGTAAAAGTTGAGTTCTCTAGAAAATTTCCCCTTGGAAATGACACATGTTGGAAAAGATTCCCCAGTATGTGCCTGGTTCCAAAATTGAAATAATCAATACCATGCATTACTATTACGATGATTTTATTATGAATGTTATAATTACCATATTAATTCTTTTTCTTTATGATAAAGAGAATATGTCCAAAAGTGAGAAAAAAGCTTACACTTACTTTTGCAAGTTCACATTGCATTTTCCAAGGAAAAAGGAAGGGGAAATTTTTGGTAAGTTCTTTATAAATATTATCTAGTTTGATCCTCCCAACAACCCTTGTCCAGGGTCACATAACTAGTAAGTGTCTAAAGCTAGATTTGAACATGGGACTTATTGACTCCAAATCTCACACTATCTACTGTGTCCCTTGCCTGCCTTTAAAAGACATTCAGTTAGAGGAAGGACTTAGATATGTTAGAATGCTTTATGCTTTCTTTTAAAGAGAGATATTTGTGGTTGTGTTTGCAGCAAAGAATTACAAAATTAAAGGATTTGAACAGAATTAAATAAGAAATGGTGATTTTTATCGTGATCATTTTGAAGGATATTTCCCTGAATACAGGGTCGGCCTAGGCCAGGAAGTCAGGGGTTCAGATAGTGCTGGTTCAGGTGTACTTTAGAGCATTGTGGGCCCTGTGTTTGCTTCCTCTTCTCCATACCAATGAAATCACAGGTTCATCTTGTCTGACAAAGCAGAACTGCTTGAAAGTATTATTAGGTGGGAATTTCACATAATCTTACCAGATAAAGCTTGTGGCATTTTGAAAAAAATTGAATGTCTTAAATATTAAAAGATTATATTTTAAGTATATTTTAAAGATCTCAAATGTGTATATAAAAGATGTGAATTAACTTACTTCTCCTTGTGAGTTGGTCACCCTCTTCTCATCAATTTCTGTGAAAAAAAGAAGATATGACATATTAGGGAATTTCAAAAAATAATGTAAATTAAAAGAATAACCACAAAGCAATCAAAAGTAAATGTTGCAAAATCACAAATGCAAAGTCCTTTTGTTTATGTAAAAGGAAAGAGAGGGAAAAAGGGGAAAGAAAGACAGAGATACAGAGATGGAGAAAAACAAAGCGAGAAAGATATAAAAGACAGGAAGAAGGAAGGGAGAGAGAGACAGAGACAGAGACAGAGACAGAGTGAGAGACAGAATGAGAGACAGAGACAGACAGAGATAGAGACAGAGACACAGAGACAGAGAGAGTCAGAGAGATAGGGACAGAGTGATATAGAGAGACAGAAATAGAGAAACAGAGACAAAGTCAAAGAGCTTTAATTTAGACTTGCAGTTAAGTCTGGGGCTATTAGTTCAAGGGTTCCCTGTTTACCTTCTTCTTCATGCAGTAAACTTTATAGAAAATGCTCATTCAAGATGCAATAAAAATGAGTTTAACTTTATTATCTAGAGAAAAAAATTATAATACTACATATAGCAAATAAAATTTAGAGTTGCTTTTGTATTGTCTCCCCCATTAGACTATGAGCTTCTTGAAAACCAGAAATCTCTTTTGCCTTTCTTTGCATCTCCAGCTTTTAGCACAGTGTGTGACACACAGGAGGTGTTTAATAACTGCTTTTTTTACTGACCATTAATAACTAAATGAAAAAATGCTCTGAATCACTAATAACAAATAAAATGCAAATCAAAATATCACTGAGATTTTTCTTGACAATCAGAAAATTGTTAATGATGATAAAAGATGGTGGCAATAGTTAATTTTGAAGAGGTTGTGGAAAGATTGGCACACTGTTGCCTTGTTGGTGAAGCTGCAAATCAGTATCACTAATTCCAAAAGTAAAATCTAAAATGAATTCAAATTCATGTTTGAAATTATGCAAAATATTAATATCCTTGGATATAGAGTCCACTATCAAGCATAGCCCCCAAAGGAGGATAGATAAGAAGAAAACTCTAATCTACATCAAAATATTTATCCCAGCACTTTTTAAAGTAATGAAGAAGAGGAAGTGGGGTGGAGGGTCATGGGGAATTTTCTAAATAAACTATGGAACATGAGTGGAATAGAATGTTACTATGCCTTAATAAATGATTAATTGGATTGATGCAGGTAAGAAGACTTCTATGAACTGATAGAGAGTGAAGTAAACAGAGTCAAAAACAGTATATACACAAGAGCTTTAACAATGTCATTTAGAAAAATAATGAACACAAAACAATCAAAAAGGATTGTTGCAAATTTACAGAAAAAGTAGGATCTCAGACTATGATAAAGACATCTCACCCCCATTCCTTTGCAGAGGTAGAAGATCCAAGATTATGAAACAATGCATATATTTTGAACATTTTTATGTATTTATGTTTTTCTGATTATTTTTCTCTCCTGTCACTTTTTCTTTTAAAATATTTTTATTAGTTGTTAAGTGGGATAGTTCTCTGAGAAGAGGAAGGGGTATGCAGAAGGAGGTGTTTGATGTGAAACTTCTCTCTGTTGTCTCTCATGCACCACTACAAGTTGTCCTATTTCTTCTTAGATTCTCTTCCTTTCACCAAAATTTCCAGAAAGTCCTTTTTGCTTTGATTTCCTTGCCAACCTAAATTTATTCTGAGTTTTAAAATTCTTTTCCTGAGCAACCTAAGTGTCCTGTTCTACTTCTCCCTCTCAGTACCCATAATCAATCTATGGTTAAGATTTGTCAATATTACTTTCATAACGTCTGTCACACATGACCCCTTTTCTCTTCTGGCACTGCCACTATGTTCTTTACTTCACACTCAAACTATTATATTCACTTGTTAGTTAATCTCCTGGCCTCAAGTCTCTCCCCCTTCTAATTCATTCTTCACTTAGTGGCCAAAGTGATATTCCTAAAACAAAGGACTAGCTGTGCCACCCCCATTCACAATAAACTCCAGGAGTTCCCTATCACCTCTAGGATCAAATATATCATTCTCAATTTGACATTCAAAGTCCTTCATGACCTTCCCCTTCCTCCCTACCCCCGACCTTTCCAGTCTTCTTATATTTTCATGTTATTCCTCACCTCAGCAGTCCAGTGATGTTGCCTTCCTACTTGTTTTTCCAAAAAACTCATTCTTTTTGGCTCCAGACATTTTCTCTCGCTATCCCCCATGACTGGAATACTATCCCTCCTTATCTCCAGCTTATGGACTTCCTTAGCATCCTTCAAATACTGGTTAAAATCCTTTTTTTTTTTAGGATTTTATATATAAATTTTAAAAAAGGAAACTTTTCTTGATCCTTCTTATTGTCCATGCCTTTCCTTTATTAATTATCTCCATTTTATCCTATATATTCCTTGTCCATAGTTATTTGCATGTTGTCTCTCCCATTAGATTGTGAACTCCTTCAGGGCAATAACTTTGCTTTTCATTGCAGCCTCAATGCCTGGCACATAGTAGGTGCTTCATAAATGCATATAGACTGAAACTGATTGTACCGCTTTTATATTTATTCTCTATTCTCTATTCTTGCTATCCTCCTTAAAGCCCTTTACAGTCAGTACTCTTCCTACCTTTCCATTCTTCTTACAATTTATTCCCTTCGGTTCACTCTGTGATATAACTATATAGAACTCTCTGCTTTTCCTTATCCATGAAATTTCATCTTCCTACTTTGTGCTTGTTCGATGGTTATTCCCTTTTTGTGGAATACTTTCCCTCAGTTCTGCCTCCTTATGACTTTGGCTTTCCTCAAGATTCAGTTCAAAATCCACCTTTTGCAAGAGGCTTTTCCTGGTCTAATTCCTTTCCCTCTCCAACTCTCATAGCTAGTGCCTTCCACTGAGATTAATTCCCATTCATGCTGTATATTGTATGTACATGGGTATTTGCATTTTTCCTCCCCCACTAGAGTATGAGCTCCATGAGATCAGGGATCATGTTTTTGCCTTTCTTTGTAGTCCCAAAACTTAATACTGTACTCTACTGTATAATAAACACTTCTTGACTGACTCACTTAGGTAACTTTTTAAAATGTCACTTTCTTTAAAAAATTCCTTCTTTTCTATTGGCATAAAAGTTCAACAATCCTAGTTGGATTGGTATGGTCTTTTTTGACCTTGTGCTCCATAGCACTATTCAGTTTAAGTCTGTGCTTCTATGGCACTGTGCAGATGAAGTCTGTGCTCCTTTTTTATCCCATTTCCTAGAATTGGACATAAACATTATTCATAGTTCCTTAACATTTATCAATAAATGACGATTACCATAGTCTAGGGCTTTTGGGGTATGCATTAATATTATAGCAAATATATTTTAAACTTTATTACTACAGAATCAAGAATTAATATTGATTATATGTATAATAAATATAAGAATATGTATAACAAGTATAAGAAAGGGAAAAATCAAATATTCAAAATAAAAATTTAGAAATACAATGTGTTCCCCCCCCAAAAAAAAATTCCTCCTTTTCCTCCACAAAATTATTTTATCTTCATACCTTCAAAGCCTAATTCCATTCCTCCTGAGCTGACTTCCTATATAGCAGTGATTCCCAAAGTGGGCGCCACTGCCCCCTGGTGGGTGCTGCAGCAATCTGGGGAGCAATGATGGCCACACTTTTTTTGTATTACATTCTATTCTGAGTTCAATAAATAGTTTCATAATTTCCAGGGGGTGCTAAGTAATATTTTTTTCTGGAAAGGGGGCAGTAGGCCAAAATAGTTTGGGAACCACTGCTATATAGCATCTTGAGCCATAAGATTTTCTTAATGAAGCCATTGAAAATCTATTCTCAAAAATCTACGGAACTGATTAGCCTATGCCTGATTTTCCTTTCCTTTCACAAACTTTTAAGGTGAAATTTTCATTTTTCTATAAGATTTCATTCTGGAAACCACTTCTTTATTCAGAAATGGAAATTCTGTCTATTGATTTTTCTACTTTTCCAAGGATGAAATTGTCACTAAGTCAAGTTCAAAGTGATTAACTTCTCTGTTTGGAAGAGAAAGCTCTAGTAAATGTCTGAATAATATACATATTATCCAGAACTACTAGATCTCCTCTCCAGGAGAAACTTGTGATCTGTTTCTCAAGCTCATCATCTGTTTCCTCTTTCTACTTTTCTGATCTGTAGTAAACTTTGCCAATAAAATCACTCCTGTTTCTCTCCTGTTGACTATGTCCCATGTGCTTTCTGTCATGTTTCTCCGTCTCTGATTCCCTAATTTCACCATATATGTATATTTAACATAGTATATTTAATATAAGTAGTACTATAAAGGAGATAGTTATGCCAATTTTGATTCTGAATTTAATAAAAGTATAATAATTGGAGAATATATTAGTTATATCCGAGTAGGCTCTTTTTACCCTATACTATAAGTGCTTTTCAACAATAAGCATTTATGAATTATTATATAAAATTGTCACGTGCCAACTAGTATGTTAAAAATGCAAACAAAAAAAAGTGTCTGGGGACAGCTGGGTAGCTCAGTGGATTGAGAGCCAGGCCTAGAGATGGGAGGTCCTAGGTTCATATGACCTCAGACACTTCCCAGCTGTGTGACCCTGGGCAAGTCACTTGACCCCCATTGCCTACCCTTACCACTCTTCCACCTAGGAGCCAATACACAGTATTGGCTCCAAGATGGAAGGTAAGGGTTTAAAAAAAAAAGTATCTGCCTTTAAGGATTCAGTTCTTTCTAAAGGGGAAAAGTACCACTTACAGGGAGGTAAAGGGGGATAAAAAGAAGATACCTAGGTTGGAGCATGATGAAAAAGTTCAGAATGTACCCTGGTGAGAATAAAGAGATAGATGGCCTGGTATTCTCCTTAAATGGAGGTTCTGGGAAGAGTCATATAATCAGGTTCTCAGTTACAGAGAATATTTTCTAGGTATGAATTATCAGGGTTAAAATTATCTTCCAAGATGAAAAGTTTCTGGGGTGGTCTACAGGTTGCTTGGCTTATAGAATATATGAGTATAATAATTTTGCTGCTATATGACCTTCAGGTTTATCTCCATCCTTAAGACAATTGAGCCCATTGTTGTTGTTCAGTCATTTCAGTCAGGTCTGACTCATTGTGACTATATTGAGGGAGTGGAGGTTTTCTTGCCAAAGATACTGGAATGGATTGGTGTGCCATTTCCTTCTCCAGCTCATTTTATGTATGAGGAACTGAGGCAAACAGGGTTAATTGACTTATCCTGTGTCACGCAACTAATAAGTATCTGAGGCCAGATTTTAACTCATGAGGATGAGTCTTCCTGACTCCAATCCTGCCACTCTCTCCACTTTGCCACCCAACAGCAGTGACCCACTGTATAAGACTCAGATGTATAACGATCAAATCATTACATAAATTGTTCTATGCCTTAATGTTGTAAGTGTAATCACAGAATCCAATTTAGCAACCTAAAATAGTTTTAGGTGGAATGAACTGGTTAATTTGGTAGTGGAATGAATAGTATTTAGAACTGTGGTTTGCTCCAACCTTGTTTTGCCTTCTAGAAAAGACGACCTAATACTTGGGTGGAAAGTTCTGGACAATTCTAACAAATTCTGCCTTCTCTCCTTTTGCAAGAGAAAGAATAGAATTATCAGTTTAGAAAAATAATACCCTGTACTTGATGTAATCCCAGAAAAAATCTAGTAGATTATTGATAACAATGTTATCAGCATTTCACTCTTTCAATGAAAATCCTTTCATCACCTCTGAATGATCACATAAGAGCAATTTTAACAATAGCTGCATTGTGACCTGTACAATTCTTAAATGTCAACTGGTTGTCTTAAAGTCCCTATTTTTGTTCAAGGAAGTTTCAGAAATCTATATAGAAGTTAGAATATATTGTTATAGAAATGAAATAGCATCCAATCATCCAGGGTTATTAGAGTTTTTCTCACTGCTTAGTCAATACACATGGACACTATGTTGAGACAGCTTGTTTTGCAATTTAAAAAAAAGGAAAAAATTCAGCAAAATTAACAGACATCCTTTAAATGTCTCCTATATAAACTCCATCCTTAAGACAATTGGACCTAGTAGGTTCAGAGAATCCAAAAATAGATATTACACGGACTTTGTTCTCATGGAACTTTATGGTCTATTAGGGGAAAGGGACATACACAAAAAGTTATAATATGAGAGAGTTTGAGTTAAAAATGAGAGGCCTAGGGTTATGGGCACGGGGGAGGGGGGAATCAGCTATTATCACAAATACTTAATCACTTAAATCAACTTAAACTAGTTTATCTGATATTTTTTCTTCCTCTAAAGGAATAGTCATGACTAAATTGGCCAAATCAGCTT